>NW_027013779.1:0-15225 GCF_036934945.1 Oncorhynchus masou masou | reverse complement strand
CCATGTATACTGTCTATATTAACCATGTATACTGTCTATATTAACCATGCATACTGTCTATATTAACCATGTATACCGTCTATATTAACTATGTATACTGTATACTGTCTATATTAACCATGTATACTGTATATATTAACCATGTATACTGTATATATTAACCATGTATACTGTCTATATTAACCACCTATACTGTATATATTAACCATGTATACTGTCTATATTTACCATGTATACTGTCTATATTAACCATTTATACTGTCTATATTAACCATGTATACTGTCTATATTAACCATGTATACTGTCTATATTAACCATGTATACTGTCTATATTAACCATGTATACTGTATACTGTCTATATTAACCATGTATACTATATTCTGTCTATATTAACCATGTATACTATATACTGTCTATATTAACCATGTATACTGTATACTGTAAATTTTAACCTTGTATACTGTCTATATTAACCATGTATAATGTCTATATTAACCATGTATACTGTATATATTAACCTTGTATAATGTCTATATTAACCATGTATAATGTCTATATTAACCATGTATACTGTATATATTAACCTTGTATACTGTATATATTAACCATGTATACTGTCTGTCTATATTAACCATGTATACTGTATACTGTCTATATTAACATTATACCCATGTCTATATTAACCATGTATACTGTCTATATTAACCATGTATACTGTATACTGTCTATATTAACCATGTACTGTCCATACCATGTATACTGTATATTAACCATGTATACTATACCTGTATACTGTCTATATTAACCATATATACTGTCTATATTAACCATGTATACTGTATACTGTCTATATTTACCATGTATACTGTCTATATTAACCATGTATACTGTCTATATTAACCATGTATACTGTATACTGTATACTATATTAACCATGTTTACTGTCTATATTAACCATGTATACTGTATACTGTCTATATTAACCATGTATACTGTATACTGTCCATATTAACCATCTATACAGTCTATATTAACCATGTATACTGTCTATATTAACCATGTATACTGTATACTGTATAATATAAACCATGTATACTGTCTATATTAACCATGTATACTGTCTATATTAACCATGTATACTGTCTATATTAACCATGTATATACTGTCTATATTAACCATGTATACTGTATATTAACCATGTATACTGTATACTGTCTATATGAACCATGTATACTGTATATATTAACCATGTATACTGTCTATATTAACCATGTATACTGTATACTGTCTATATTAACCATGTATACTGTATACTGTCTATATTAACCATGTATACTATATTAACCATGTATACTGTCTATATTAACCATGTATACTGTATACTGTCTATATTAACCATGTATACTGTATATTAACCATGTATACTGTCTATATTAACCATATATACTGTCTATATTAACCATGTATACTGTCTATATTAACCATGTATACTGTATACTGTCTATATTAACCATGTATACTGTCTATATTAACTATGTATACTGTCTATATTAAAACATTGTATACTGTCTATATTAACCATGTATATGTCTATATTAACCATGTATACTGTATACTGTCTATATTAACCATGTATACTGTCTATATTAACTGTCTATATTAACCATGTATACTGTATACTGTCTATATTAACCATGTATACTGTCTATATTAAACTGTATACTGTCTGGCTAACCATCTATTGTGTATACTGTCTATATTAACCATGTTACTGTCTATATTAACCATGTATACTGTATATGTATATAACCATGTATACTGTCTATATTAACCATGTATACTGTATATATTAACCATGTATACTGTCTATATTAACCATGTATAATGTCTATATTAACCATGTATACTGTATACTGTCTATATTAACCATGTATACTGTATACTGTCTATATTAACCATGTATACTGTCTATATTAACCATGTATACTGTCTATATTAACCATGTATACTGTCTATATTTACCATGTATAATGTCTATATTAACCATGTATACTGTCTATATTAACCATGTATACTGTATATTAACCATGTATACTGGGTTCATATTAACCATGTATACTGTCTATATTAACCATGTATACCGTCTATATTTACCATGTATACTGTATACTGTCTATATTAACCATGTATACTGTCTATATTAACCATATATATTGTTATACCATGTCTATATTAACCATGTATACTGTCTATATTAACTGTATACTATATACTGTCTATATTAACCATGTATACTATATTCTTCATATTAACCATGTATACTGTCTATATTAACCATGTATACTGTCTATATTAACCATGTATACTGTCTATATTAACCATGTATACTGTCTATATTAACCATGTATACTGTCTATATTAACCATGTATACTGTCTATATTAACTTATGTATACTGTATACTATATTAACCATGTATAATGTCTATATTAACCATGTATACTGTATATATTAACCATGTATACTGTCTATATTAACCATATATAATGTCTATATTAACCATGTATACTGTATACTGTATATTAACCATGTATAATGTCTATATTAACCATGTATACTGTCTATATTAACCATGTATACTGTCTATAAATTAACTTGTATACTGTCTATATTAACCATGTATACTGTGGCTATATTAACCATGTATACTGTATACTGTCTATATTAACCATGCATATTAACTGTATATGTCTATATTAACCATGTATACTGTCTATATTAACCATGTATACTGTATACTGTCTATATTAACCATGTATACTGTCTATATTAACCATGTATACTATTAACCATGTATACTGTCTATATTAACCATGTATACTGTATACTGTCTATATTAACCATGTATACTGTCTATATTAACCATGTATACTGTCTATATTAACCATGTATAATGTCTATGTTAACCATGTATACTGTCTATATTAACCATGTATACTGTATACTGTCTATATTAACCATGTATACTGTATACTGTCTATATTAACCATGTATACTGTCTATATTAACCATGTATACTGTATACTGTCTATATTAACCATGTATACTGTATACTGTCTATATTAACCATGTATACTGTATACTGTCTATATTAACCATGTATACTGTCTATATTAACCATACTACTGTCTATATTAACCATGTATACTGTATACTGTCTATATTAACCATGTATACTGTCTATATTAACCATATATACTGTCTATATTAACCATGTATACTGTCTATATTAACCACCTATACTGTCTATATTAACCCTGTATACTGTATACTGTCTATATTTACCATGTATACTGTCTATATTAACCATGTATACTGTCTATATTAACCATGTATACTGTATACTGTCTATATTTACCATGTATACTGTCTATATTAACCATGTATACTGTATAAATTAACTTGTCTCTATATTAACCATGTATACTGTATACTGTATACTATTAACCATGTATACTGTCTATATTAACCATGTATACTGTATACTGTCTATATTAACCATGTATACTGTATACTGTATATTTAACCATCTATACCTATATTAACCATGTATACTGTCTATATTAACCATGTATACTGTATACTGTCTAAATTAACAATGTATACTGTCCTATATTAACCATGTATACTGTCTATATTAACCATGTATACTGTCTATATTAACCATGTATACTGTCTATATTAACCATGTATACTGTATACTGTCTATATAACCATGTATACTGTATATATTAACCATGTATACTGTCTATATTAACCATGTATACTGTATACTGTCTATATTAACCATATTAACCCTGTATACTGTCATATTAACCATGTATACTGTATACTTATTAACCATGTATACTGTCTATATTAACCATGTATACTGTATACTGTCTATATTAACCATGTATACTGTATACTGTCCATATTAACCATCTATACTCTATATTAACCATGTATACTGCCATATTAACCATGTATACTGTATACTGTCTAAATAAACCATGTATACTGTCTATATTAACCATGTATACGTATACTGTATACTTATTAACCATATATACTGTCTATATTAACCATGTATATTGTCTATATTAACCATGTATACTGCCAGTTAACCATGTATACTCTTCCATGTATACTGTATAGTCATATTAACCATGTATACTATATTCTGTATACTATATTAACCATATATACTGTCTATATTAACTGTCTGTATATCTATATTAACATGTATACTGTTTATATTAAAGTATACTGTCTATCAACCATCTATACTGTGGCTATATTAACCATGTATACTGTCTATATTAACCATGTATACCAGATATTCCATGTATACTGCCTATATTAACCATGTATACTGTATATATTAACCATGTGTACTGTCTATATTAACCATGTATACTGTCTTTATTAACCATGTATACTGTATACTGTCTATATTAACCATGTATACTATATTCTGTCTATATTAACCATGTATACTGTCTATATTAACTGTATACTGTTTATATTAAACTGTATACTGTCATATTTACCATGTATAATGTGGCTATATTAACCATGTATACTGTATACTATATTAACCATGTATACTGTCTATATTAACCATGTATACTGGGTTCCATGTGCTGTCTATATTTACCATGTATAATGTCTATATTAACCATGTGCTGTATACTGTCTATATTAACCATGTGCTGTATACCTATATTAACCATGTATTCTGTCTATATTAACCATGTATACTGTCTATATTAACCATGTGCTATATACTGTCTATATTAACCATGTATAATGTCTATATTAACCATGTATACTGTCTATATTTACCATGTATACTGTCTATATTAACCATGTATAGCTGTCCCATGTATACTGTCTATATTTACCGTATACTGTCTATATTTAAATATGTAACCTGTATACTGTCTATATTAACCATGTGGGGTCCATATATTAACCATGTATACTGTCTATATTAACCATGTATACTGTCTATATTAACCATGTATACTATATACTGTCTATATTAACCTTGTATAATGTCTATATTAACCATGTATACTGTCTATATTTACCATGTATACTGTCTATATTAACCATGTATACTGTCTATATTAACCATGTATACTGTCTATATTAACCGGTATACTGTATATTAACTATATACTGTCTATATTAACCATGCATACTGTATACTGTAAATATTAACCATAATGTATATTAACTGTATACTGTATATATTAACCATTATACTGTATACTGTCTATATTAACCATATATACTGTCTATATTAACCATGTATACTGTATAATGTAAATATTAACCATGTATACGTCTATATTAACCATGTATACGTTCATATTAACCATATATACTGTCTATATTAACCATGTATACTGTATACTATACTGTCTATATTAACCATGTATACTGTATACTGTCTATTTAACCCTGTATACTGTATACTGTCTTTTTACCATGTATACTGTATACTGTCTATATTAACCATGTATACTGTTCCATATATACTGTCTATATTAACCATGTATACTGTCTATATTAACCCTGTATACTGTCTATATTAACCATGTATACTGTATACCTATATTTACCATGTATACTGTCTATATTAACCATATATACTGTCTATATTAACCATGTATACTGTCTATATTAACCCTGTATACTGTCTATATTAACCCTGTATACTGTATACTGTCTATATTTACCATGTATACTGTATACTGTCTATATTAACCCTGTATACTGTCTATATTAACCCTGTATACTGTATACTGTCTATATTTAACCATGTATACTGTATACTATATTTACCATGTATACTGTATACTGTCTATATTAACCCTGTATACTGTCTATATTAACCCTGTATACTGTATACTGTCTATATTAACCATGTATACTATACTGTCTATATTTTACCATGTATACTGTCTATATTAACCATATATACTGTCTATATTAACCATGTATACTCTCTATATTAACCCTGTATACTGTCTATATTAACCCTGTATACTGTATACTGTCTATATTTACCATGTATACTGTCTATATTAACCATATATACTGTCTATATTAACCATGTATACTGTATACTGTCTATATTTACCATGTATACTGTCTATATTAACCCTGTATACTGTCTATATTAACCATGTATACTGTATACTGTCTATATTAACCATGTATACTGTCTATATTAACCATGTATACTGTATACTGTCTATATTAACCATGTATACTGTATACTGTCCATATTAACCATCTATACAGTCTATATTAACCATGTATACTGTCTATATTAACCATGTATACTGTATACTGTCTAAATAAACCATGTATACTGTCTATATTAACCATGTATACTGTCTATATTAACCATGTATACTGTCTATATTAACCATGTATACTGTCGATATTAACCATATATACTGTCTATATTAACCATGTATACAGTATACTGTCTATATTAACCATGTATACTGTATATATTAACCATGTATACTGTCTATATTTACCATGTATAATGTCTATATTAACCATGTATACTGTATACTGTCTATATTAACCATATATACTGTCTATATTAACCATGTATACTGTCTATATTAACCATGTATACTGTCTACTGTCTATATTAACCATGTATACTGTCTATATTAACCATGTTTACTGTATAATGTCTATATTAACCATGTATACTACTGTCTATATTAACCATGTATACTGTATACTGTCTATATTAACCAGTTATAGTGTCTATATTAACCATGTATACTGTCTATATTAACCATGTATACTGTATATTTATATTAACCATGTATACTGTCTATATTAACCATGTATACTGTATACTGTCTATATTAACCATGTATACTGTCTATATTAACTGTATACTGTCGATATTAACCATGTATACTGTCTACTATCTATATTAACCATGTATACTGTCTATATTAACCATGTATACTGTCTATATTAACCATGTATACTGTATACTGTCTATATTAACCATGTAAACTATATTCTGTCTATATTAACCATGTATACTATATACTGTCTATGTTAACCATTATACTGTTTACATTAACCTGTATACAGTATTAACCATCATTGTGGCTATATTAACCATGTATACTATATACTGTATATATTAACCATGTATACTGTCTATATTAACCATGTATACCGTATATATTAACCATGTATACTGTCTATATTAACCATGTATACTGTACATATACTGTGGCTATATTAACCATGTATACTGTATACTGTCTATATTAACCATATATACTGTCTATATTTACCATGTCTACTGTCTGTATTAACTTATATACTGTCTATATTAACCATCTATTGTGGCTATATTAACCATGTATACTGTATACTGTCTATACTATATACTGTCTATATTAACCATGTATGCTGTATAATATTAAACTGTATACATTAACCATGTATACTGTATACTGTATATATTAACCTTGTATGTATATTAACTGTATACTGTCTATATTAACCATGTATACTGTCTATATTAACCATGTATACTGTATATATTAACCATGTATACTGTCTATATTAACCATGTATACTGTCTATATTAACCATGTATACTGTATACTGTCTATATTAACCATGTATACTGTATACTGTCTATATTAACCATGTATACTGTCTATATTAACCATGTATACTGTCTATATTAACCATGTATACTGTATACTGTCTATATTAACCATGTATACTGTCTATATTAACCACCTATACTGTATATATTAACCATGCATACTGTATACTGTGTATATTAACCATGTATACTGTATACTGTCTATATTAACCATATATACTGTCTATATTAACCATGTATACTGTATATTTACCATGTATATGTCTATTAACCATGTATACTGTATACTGTCTATATTAACCATGTATACTGTCTATATTAACCATGTATACTGTATACTGTCTATATTAACCATGTATACTGTCTATATTAACCATGTATACTGTCTATATTAACCATGTATACTGTATACTGTATTAACCATGTATACTGTATACTGTCTATATTAACCATGTATAATGTATACTGTCTATATTAACCATGTATACTGTATACTGTCTATATTAACCATGTATACTGTCTATATTAACCATGTATACTGTCTATATTAACCATGTATACTGTCTATATTTACCATGTATAATGTCTATGTTATATGTATACTGTATACTGTCTATATTAACCATGTATACTGTCTATATTAACCATGTATACTGTATACTGTCTATATTAACCATGTATACTGTCTATATTAACCATGTATACTGTATATATTAACCATGTATAATGTCTATATTAACCATGTATACTGTCTACTGTCTATATTAACCATGTCTATATTAACCATGTATACTATATTAACCATGTATACTGTATACTGTCTATATTAACCATGTATACTGTCTATATTAACCATGTTTACTGTATACTGTCTATATTAACCATGTATACTGTGTACTGTCTATATTAACCATGTATACTGTATACTGTCTATATTAACCAGTTATAGTGTCTATATTAACCATGTATACTGTGGCGATATTAAATCATGTATACTGTATACTATATATATTAACCATGTATACTGTCTATATTAACCTTGTATACTGTCGATATTAACCATGTATACTGTATACTGTCTATATTAACCTTGTATACTGTATATATTAACCATGTATACTGTATATATTAACCTTATACTGTATACTGTCTATATTAACCATGTAAACTATATTCTGTCTATATTAACCATGTATACTATATACTGTCTATATTAACCTTGTATACTGTTTATATTAAACTTGTATACTGTCTATATTAACCTTATTGTGGCTATATTAACCATGTATACTGTATACTGTCTATATTAACCATGTATACTGTCTATATTAACCATGTATACCGTCTATATTAACCTTGTATACTGTCTATATTAACCATGTATACCGTATACCATCTATTGTGGCTATATTAACCATGTATACTGTATACTGTCTATATTAACCATATATACTGTCTATATTAACCTTCTGTATTAACTTATATACTGTCTATATTAACCATCTATACTGTCTATATTAACCATGTATACTGTATACTGTCTATATTAACCATATATACTGTCTATATTAACCATGTGCTGTATACTGTAAATATTAACCTTGTATTTCCTGCTCATATTAACCATGTATACTGTCTATATTAACCATGTAAACTATATATTAACCTTGTATACTGTCTATATTAACCATGTATACTGTATATATTAAACATGTATACTGTCTATATTAACCATTTATACTGTCTATATTAACCATGTATACTGTATACTGTCTATTTTAACAATATATACTGTATACTGTCTATATAACCATGTATACTGTATAGTGTCTATATTAACCATGTATACTGTCTATATTAACCATGTATACTGTATACTGTCTATATTAACCATGTATACTGTCTATATTAACCACCTATACTCTATATATTAACCATGCATACTGTATACTGTGTATATTAACCATGTATACTGTATACTGTCTATATTAACCATGTATATATACTGTCTATATTAACCATATATACTGTCTATATTAACCATGTATACTGTATATATTAACCATGTATACTGTATACTGTCTATATTAACCATGTATACTGTCTATATTAACCATGTATACTGTATACTGTCTATATTAACCATGTATACTGTCTATATTAACCATGTATACTGTCTATATTAACCATGTATACTGTATACTGTCTATATTAACCATGTATACTGTATACTGTCTATATTAACCATGTATACTGTATACTGTCTATATTAACCATGTATACTGTATACTGTCTATATTAACCATGTATACTGTCTATATTAACCATGTATACTGTCTATATTAACCATGTATACTGTCTATATTAACCATGTATACTGTCTATATTAACCATGGACCAGGCCTTTGTATATAGAGGACTTATGTAGAATGGGCCCCACATATAGAGGTTTCTATGTAGAATGGGCCCCACATATAGAGGTTTCTATGTAGAATGGGCCCCACATATAGAGTGGATTCCTATGTAGAATGGGCCCCACATAAGGTATGGCTTCTATGTAGAATGGGCCCCACATATAGAGGTTTCTTATGTAGAAAGGGCCCCACATATAGAGGTTTCTATGTAGAATGGCCCCACATATAGAGGATTCTATGTAGAATGGGCCCCACATATAGAGGATTCTATGTAGAATGGGCCCCACATATAGAGGTTTCTATGCAGAAAGGGCCCCACATATAGAGGTTTCATGTAGAAGGCTCCACATATAGAGGATTCTTGATGTAGAATGGGCCCCACATATAGAGGTTTCTATATGAATGGGCCCACATATAGAGGGATTCTATGTAGAATGGGCCCCACATATAGAGGTTTCTTATAGAATGGGCCCACATATAGAGGATTCTATTTAGAATGGGCCCCACATATAGAGGTTTCTATGTAGAATGGGCCCACATATAGAGGATTCTATGTAGAATGGGCCCCACATATAGAGGTTTGTATATAGAATGGGCCCCACATATAGAGGATTCTATGTAGAATGGGCCCCACATATATAGAGGGGCCCCACATTAGAGGTTTCTATGTAGAATGGGCCCCACATATAGAGGTTTCTATGTAGAATGGGCCCCACATATAGAGGTTTCTATGTAGAATGGGCCCACATATAGAGGTTTCTATGTAGAATGGGCCCCACATATAGAGGATTCTATGTAGAATGGGCCCCACATATAGAGGATTCTATAGAATGGGCCCCACATATAGAGGTTTCTATGTAGAATGGGCCCCACATATAGAGGTTTCTATGTGTAGAATGGGCCCCACATATAGAGGTTTTATGTAGAATGGGCCCCACATATTAGAGGATTCTATGTAGAATGGGCCCCATATATAGAGGTTTCTATGTAGAATGGGCCCCACATATAGAGGTTTCTATAGTAGAATGGGCCCAACATATAGAGGTTTCTATGTAGAATGGGCCCCACATATAGAGGTTTTCTGAGTAGGTAGAATGGGCCCCACATATAGAGGTTTCTATGTAGAATGGGCCCCACATATAGAGGATTCTATGTAGAATGGGCCCCACATATAGAGGTTTCTATGTAGAATGGGCCCCACATATAGAGGTTTCTATGTAGAATGGGCCCCACATATAGAGGTTTCTATGTAGAATGGGCCCCACATATAGAGGTTTCTATGTAGAATGGGCCCCACATATAGAGGTTTCTATGTAGAATGGGCCCCACATATAGAGGTTTCTATGTAGAATGGGCCCCACATATAGAGGTTTCTATGTAGAATGGGCCCCACATATAGAGGTTTCTATGTAGAATGGGCCCCACATATAGAGGTTTCTATGTAGAATGGGCCCCACATATAGAGGTTTCTATGTAGAATGGGCCCCACATATAGAGGTTTCTATGTAGAATGGGCCCCACATATAGAGGATTCTATGTAGAATGGGCCCCACATATAGAGGTTTCTATGTAGAATGGGCCCCACATATAGAGGATTCTATGTAGAATGGGCCCCACATATAGAGGTTTCTATGTAGAATGGGCCCCACATATAGAGGTTTCTATGTAGAATGGGCCCCACATATAGAGGTTTCTATGTAGAATGGGCCCCACATATAGAGGATTCTATGTAGAATGGGCCCCACATATAGAGGTTTCTATGTAGAATGGGCCCCACATATAGAGGTTTCTATGTAGAATGGGCCCCACATATAGAGGTTTCTATGTAGAATGGGCCCCACATATAGAGGTTTCTATGTAGAATGGGCCCCACATATAGAGGTTTCTATGTAGAATGGGCCCCACATATAGAGGTTTCTATGTAGAATGGGCCCCACATATAGAGGTTTCTATGTAGAATGGGCCCCACATATAGAGGTTTCTATGTAGAATGGGCCCCACATATAGAGGTTTCTATGTAGAATGGGCCCCACATATAGAGGTTTCTATGTAGAATGGCCCCACATATAGAGGTTTCTATGTAGAATGGGCCCCACATATAGAGGTTTCTATGTAGAATGGGCCCCACATATAGAGGATTCTATGTAGAATGGGCCCCACATATAGAGGTTTCTATGTAGAATGGGCCCCACATATAGAGGTTTCTATGTAGAATGGGCCCCACATATAGAGGTTTCTATGTAGAATGGGCCCCACATATAGAGGTTTCTATGTAGAATGGGCCCCACATATAGAGGTTTCTATGTAGAATGGGCCCCACATATAGAGGTTTCTATGTAGAATGGGCCCCACATATAGAGGTTTCTATGTAGAATGGGCCCCACATATAGAGGATTCTATGTAGAATGGGCCCCACATATAGAGGTTTCTATGTAGAATGGGCCCCACATATAGAGGATTCTATGTAGAATGGGCCCCACATATAGAGGTTTCCATGTAGAATGGCCCCCACATATAGAGGTTTCTATGTAGAATGGGCCCCACATATAGAGGATTCTATGTAGAATGGGCCCCACATATAGAGGTTTCTATGTAGAATGGGCCCCACATATAGAGGTTTCTATGTAGAATGGGCCCCACATATAGAGGTTTCTATGTAGAATGGGCCCCACATATAGAGGTTTCTATGTAGAAAGGGCCCCACATATAGAGGTTTCTATGTAGAATGGGCCCCACATATAGAGGTTTCTATGTAGAATGGGCCCCACATATAGAGGTTTCTATATAGAATGGCCCCATATAGAGGTTTCTATGTAGAATGGGCCCCACATATAGAGGTTTCTATGTAGAATGGGCCCCACATATAGAGGTTTCTATGTAGAATGGGCCCCACATATAGAGGTTTCTATGTAGAATGGGTCCCACATATAGAGGTTTCTATGTAGAATGGGCCCCACATATAGAGGTTTCTATGTAGAATGGGCCCCATATATAGAGGATTCTATGTAGAATGGGCCCCACATATAGAGGTTTCTATGTAGAATGGGCCCCACATATAGAGGATTCTATGTAGAATGGGCCCCACATATAGAGGTTTCTATGTAGAATGGGCCCCACATATAGGAGGTTTCTATGTAGAATGGGCCCCACATATAAATACCCCATGTTGTTTTCACCCCTTACCCCAATCGCACAATGCATCTCAATAACGGAACAGAACATAGTTTAAAAAGTTTTTATTGAAACACAGATTCTTGCAGTTTTATCATCACACCACCAGGGAGTGCTGCAGGATGATTTATGTTCCCTGAATGATTTATGTTCCCTTAGTGATTCAAGTTCCCTCAGTGATTCAAGTTCCCTTAATTTGTAAGTCGCTCTGGATAAGAGCGTCTGCCAAAATGACTTAAATGTAAATGTAAAATGTAGTGATTCAAGTTCCCTTAATGATTTAAGTTCCCTTAATGCTTTATCAAATCAAAGCAAATGTATTTATATAGCCCTTCTTACATCAGCTGATGTCACAAAGTTCTGTACAGAAACCCAGCCTAAAACCCCAAACAGCAAGCAATGCAGGTGTAGTAGAACGTGTGGCTAGGAAAAACTCCGTGAGAAAGGCCAGAACCTAGGAAGAAACCAAGAGAGGAACCAGGCTATGAGGGGTGGCCAGTCCTCTTCTTTATGTTCCCTTTAAGTCTGTACCCTTAATTTCCTGAATGTTGGACCAGTGGTTTTAGAAGATACTGACTTTAATACCAAAGTTCTACCACCTTTATTTAGTCCATGATTTTAGTCCATGTTGCAGCTAATGTAATTTAGCAACTAATTTCAAATCAACATGCATATAGGTGGTAGGGAAGTCAAGCGCAGGAGAGTCAAACGGAGTGTAAAATGGAGTCTTTTAATAAAGTTAACGGAGTATGCTCCATAACACTAAATGTACACAAACAAACATGGGTACGAGGACCCGACGCGCACCTATACAACATCACACTACACTGACAATAAAACAAATCTCTGACAAAGACATGAGGGGAAACAGAGGGTTAAATACACAGCAGGTAATGAATGGGATTGAAAACAGGTGTACGGGAAGACAAGACAAAACCAATGGAAAATGAAAAAATAATCAATGATGGCTAGAAGACCGGTGACGTTCGAACGCCGATCACCGCCCGAATAAGGAGAGGCAACGACTTCCGGAAGAAGTCGTGACAGACCTCTCTGATGAGAGTAGGCTACCCGCCCTGTTGGGGAGGCAGCAGAAAGAGAGAGAGACCTCTCTGATGAGAGTAGGCTACCTGTCCTGTTGGGGGAGGACGGAGAGAGAGAGAGAGACCTCTCTGATGAGAGTAGGCTACCCGTCCTGTTGGGGAGGACGCAGAGAGAGAGAGACTCTCTGATGAGAGTAGGCTACCCGTCCTGTTGGGGGAGGACGGAGAGAGAGAGAGAGACCTCTCTGATGAGGATAGGCTACCCGTCCTGTTGGGGGAGGACGCAGAGAGAGAGAGAGGCCTCTCTGATGAGAGTAGGCTACCCGTCCTGTTGGGGAGGACGAGAGAGAGAGAGAGACCTCTCTGATGAGGATAGGCTACCCGTCCTGTTGGGGAGGACGCAGAGAGAGAGAGAGACCTCTCTGATGAGAGTAGGCTACCCGTCCTGTTGGGGGAGGACGCAGAGAGAGAGAGAGACCTCTGATGAGAGTAGACTACCCGTCCTGTTGGGGGAGGACGCAGAGAGAGAGAGACCTCTCTGATGAGAGTAGGCTACCCGTCCTGTTGGGGGAGGACGCAGAGAGAGAGAGAGACCTCTCTGATGAGAGTAGGCTACCCGTCCTGTTGGGGGAGGACAGAGAGAGAGAGACCTCTCTGATGAGGATAGGCTACCCGTCCTGTTGGGGGAGGATGCAGAGAGAGAGAGAGACCTCTCTGATGAGAGTAGGCTACCCTCCTGCTGGGGGGAGGACGTAGAGAGAGAGAGAGACTCTCTGATGAGAGTAGGCTACCCGTCCTGTTGGGGAGGACGCAGAGAGAGAGCGAGACCTCTCTGATGAGAGTAGGCTACCCGTCATGTTGGGGGAGGACGCAGAGAG
>NW_027013778.1:0-15225 GCF_036934945.1 Oncorhynchus masou masou | reverse complement strand
GATCACCTGCTGACAGTGCTGATGTGTCACTCATTCCTAATCGTCATAGCAGTAAACTGCCCACCTTCATATGTGTCTTAATCCAAGCTTTACCCTGACAGTAGGTTTATAACCTGATTGGTTCATTCACTTTGAACCATGCCTCTGTTATCTTCCCAACGTGGATTTTTTCCTCTATTCTGTTCTTTACGTGAGAGAAATCTAATCTGACTAAAGCAGGGGCATTATTCACAGAGCAGATGAGTGCACGTACACACACACACACACACACACACACACACACACACACACACACACACACACACACACACACACACACACACACACACACACACACACACACACACACACACACAGCTGGGTGGGCACTTTTAGTGAGATTAGATTCTGACCACATTACTCTCATTCATCAGAAAAAGCTAATGGAATGTGGGTGTGTGTTTGTGTATCTGTGCACGGTACATGGTGTGTTTCTGTGTGTATGCTCAGGTACGGGTGTGTGCATTCATGCTTGTTTGTGTGTTTTTTGTGTGTGTATGCGTTCCTGTGTGTGTACATCTGTGTGTGTGTGACTTACCACTTTTACGAGCTGTGACATGGAAACCTCAAACTCCACGGTGACGGGGTCTGAGACGTTCTCCACCGGCCTGATAAACTGGTTGTACCTCCGGAACAGCCTCCTGAACAACCTGTCCTCCCCTTTAGAGGAGAAGCAGTCTGGAGGGAGGAGAGAGGGGGTAGGAAAGAAATGGAGGAGAGGGGGAGAGGAGGAGGGGGAGGGGAGGGGAGAGGGAAAGGGGGGTTGGAAAGAAATGGAGAAGGAGAGGGGGAGGGGAGAGGGGGAGGGGTTGAAGAGAGAGAAAGAAGATAAACAGAATCCGTATACAGACCCTTTTCCTGTTTCTATGTCTTGGTGTCACCTGCTGTTAGCAAAACTAAAAATTACAATTCACTTCACTCACTGTTGATCCTTTGATTGTATATGGTCAAGGTATAGTTTACCAACATAGCAGCTTAACCCAGAATCAGACTGTGTCACTAACAGAGACACAGAGAGAGGAATGTGAATGTTAACCTATTTAAAGATCTTACTCACATCGGCTACAGAGAGCATGATCACACAGTCATCCAGAACAGCTGGTGTTCTCATGCATGGTTCAGTTGTTGCTTGCCTTGAAACGAGCATGGAAGGCATTTGGCAGGCTCTCGCAACAGGGCAGCTCACGGCTTGGTTTCTCTTTGCAATCCGTGATAGTTTGCAAGCCCTGCCACATCCGATGAGCATCAAAGCCGGCGTAGAAGTAGGATTCGATATTAGTCCTGTATTGACATTTTCTCTGTTTGACGGCTCAGCGGAGGTTGTAGAGTGATTTCTTATAAGCGTCTGGATTAGTGTCAAGCTCCTTGCAGGCGGCAGCTCAAGCCTGTAGCTCACTGTGGATGTTGCCTGTAATCCATGGCTTCTGGATGGGAAATGTATGTACGGTCACTGTGGGGATGACATCATCGATGCACTTATTAAATGTATTAATACATTTGATGACTGATGTGGTAAACTCCTCAATGTCATCGGATGAATCCCGGAACATATTCCAGTCTGTGCTAGCGAAGCAGTCCTGTAGCTTAGCAACCCTTCATCGGACCACTTCCTTCTTGAGCGCGTCACTGGAACTCCCTGTTTGAGTTTTTGCTTGTAAGCAGGAATCAGGAGGTTGGACTTATGGTCAGATTTGCCAAATTGAGAGTGAGAGAGAATTTTGTAAGCATCGCTGTGTGTGGTGTAAAGATGATCTAGAGTTTTGTAAGCATTGCTGTGTGGAGTAAAGATGATCTAGAGTTTTGTAAGCATCGCTGTGTGGAGTAAAGATGATCTAGAGTTTTGTAAGCATCGCTGTGTGTGGTGTAAAGATGATCTAGAGTTTTGTAAGCATTGCTGTGTGGAGTAAAGATGATCTAGAGTTTTGTAAGCATTGCTGTGTGGAGTAAAGATGATCTAGAGTTTTGTAAGCATTGCTGTGTGGAGTAAAGATGATCTAGAGTTTTGTAAGCATTGCTGTGTGGAGTAAAGATGATCTAGAGTTTTGTAAGCATTGCTGTGTGGAGTAAAGATGATCTAGAGTTTTGTAAGCATTGCTGTGTGGAGTAAAGATGATCTAGAGTTTTGTAAGCATTGCTGTGTGGAGTAAAGATGATCTAGAGTTTTGTAAGCATTGCTGTGTGGAGTAAAGATGATCTAGAGTTTTGTAAGCATTGCTGTGTGGAGTAAAGATGATCTAGAATTTTGTAAGCATTGCTGTGTGGAGTAAAGATGATCTAGAGTTTTGTAAGCATTGCTGTGTGGAGTAAAGATGATCTAGAGTTTTGTAAGTATTGCTGTGTGGAGTAAAGATGATCTAGAGTTTTGTAAGCATTGCTGTGTGGAGTAAAGATGATCTAGAATTTTGTAAGCATTGCTGTGTGGAGTAAAGATGATCTAGAGTTTGTAAGTATTGCTGTGTGGAGTAAAGATGATCTAGAGTTTTGTAAGCATCGCTGTGTGGAGTAAAGATGATCTAGAGTTTTGTAAGCATCGCTGTCTGTAGAGTAAAGATGAGCCACGGCTCAGAGAAACATACCATACTACAGTTCTTCAACAAGAACACACAAAATAGTCCATAAAACAGCAGCTATCCAATGTTGAGCCATCGTACACCAATATATGACATGCGTCTGTGACAGAGACAGAGGGCAGGATGGATTTAGAGAGAGACAGAGAGAGAAAACACGAGATGGACAGAGATATAGACAGAGAGACAGAGAGAGAGAGGGGGGAGAAGAGAGATTGAGAGAGAGATAGAGCGAGAGAGAGATAGACAGAGAGAGAGAGAGAGAGATAGACAGAGAGATCAAGAGAGAGATAGACAGAGAGAGACAGAGAGAGATAGACAGAGAGATCAAGAGAGAGAGCAGGGGGGAGAGGGAAAGCGAGATCGAGAGAGAGAGAGAGAGAGAGAGAGAGAGAGAGAGAGAGAGCGGGGGTAGAGAGGGAAAGAGAGAGAGATCGAGAGAGGGGGTGGGGGGTTTAGAGAGATCGAGAGATAGAGAGAGAGGGGTGGGGGGAAAGAGAGATAGAGAGATAGAGAGAGATGGGGTGGGGGTTTAGAGAGATCGAGAGAGAGGTCGCTAAAGCTTTTAGCATGTTCCTCTGGATCCCAGCACCAATGTAACATGGGTTGCGGCAGACATTTTAAGAGTTTCAAATATGGACGGGGCCAGTTCAAAGGTCATTGATAATAACCTCTCTCTCTCACTACCATCGTCACGGCAGCTCCACATATCCAGCCGTACGGAAAATGGACTGGAATACACACACACAAGCACAGAAAGACACACACACACACACACACACACACACACACACACACACATAGAAAGACACACACACACACAAGCACAGAAAGACACACACACACACGCACAGAAAGACACACACACACACACAAGCACAGAAAGACACACACATTTTTTAAGAAGATGGCCCGCCAGCCTCTAACGTTCCTCTGGAGGGCTGCACACACACACACACACACACACACACACACACACACACACACACACACACACACACACACACACACACACACACAGAGAGAGACACACACACACACACGTCTCATGGGGAGCAGTAGGGTTGAGAGACATAGAAGGGGAAACACTCCTAGACAGTACAGCATGTTCTGTCCTCTTCTCAAGCCTCTAACTCTGTGTGTGTGTGTGTCTCCCTCTCTCTCTCTGTGTGTGTGTGTGTGTGTGTGTGTCTCCCTCTCTCTCTGTGTGTGTGTGTCTCCCTCTCTCTTTGTGTGTGTGTGTGTGTCTCCCTCTCTCTTTGTGTGTGTGTGTGTGTCTCCCTCTCTCTGTGTGTGTGTGTGTGTGTCTCCCTCTCTCTTTGTGTGTGTGTGTGTGTGTGTGTGTCCTGTCCTCTCCTCTATCCCTCAGTAACAGTCTGGTCGTTCTCTACCAGACTGCAGCCATACTCACAGCAACAGGATATTTAGTATAGTTGTTCCAAAGTTCAAATTTCCAAGTGTTTAGGGTTAAGTTCAGGAATGAACTCCAATTTATTAAGGGTTAGGTATAAACTCTGAGTGGTTAAGGTAAAGGTTGACACTAAACTATCAAAAACAACTTTCTATCATTGGATTTGAACTTTGAACTTTTGGATTCAGAGGCAAATGCTTACAACCATTAACCATAAACGCCATCCACAATGCCCTAGCAATACCAAAAATGATTTGCGCGTTTTACATAGAAGCAATTCAAATGTTTGTATTTTCAAATGTGAGCATTAATAAAATAAATGGATGTTGTAAACGAGAGAATTATACAAAAATATTTTAGTTTTTACTAAAGAAAATGTGAGATTTTGGATTTCAAATCAGTAAATCAGTAATTTATTTAATCCACACTGAGCTTCACTCACACGGCTGTCCTTTAATTTAAATCTACTGTACAGAGAGAGAGAGAGTGGGTGAGAACTTGTACTTTAACTATAACTATTTAAATATTTAACTATTTAACTATTAATATAAATATCTATAATATATATCTACTGTACAGAGAGAGAGAGAGAGAGAGAGAGAGAGAGAGGAGAGAGAGGGTGCGAGAGAGAGAGAGGGTGCGAGAGAGAGAGGGTGAGAGAGAGAGAGAGAGACTAAAAGACGGTGCGAGAGAGAGAGAGAGAGAGAGACTTGTACTTTAACTATTTGTCCATCACTACAACACTGTATATCTACTTATTATGACATTTTAAATGTCTTTATTCTTTTGGAAACTTTGTGAGTCTCATATTTACTGTTAATTTGTTATCATGTATTTACCTCCTCTCTCCCGTCTCTCTCATCTCTCTATCCTCTCTATCCTCTCTCTCCTCCCTCTCCTCTCTCCTCTCTATCCTCTCCCTCCTCTCTCTCCTCTCCCTCCTCTCTCTCCTCTCTCCCTCTCTCATCTCTCTATCCTCTCACTCCTCTCTCTCTCTCTCTCTCTCTCACTCTCCTCTCCCCCTCCTCTCTCTCTCTCTCTCTCTCTCCTCTCTCTCTCTCTCCCTCCATTCTCTCCTCTCTCTCCATTCTCTCCTCTCTCTCATCTCTCTATCCTCTCTCACGCCTCTCCCTCCTCTCTCTCTCCCCTCTCTCTCCCTCCTCTCTCTCCTCTCTCTCCTCTCCCTCCTCTCCTTCCTCTCCCTCCATTCTCTCCTCTCTCTCATCTCTCTATCCTCTCTCACGCCTCTCCCTCCTCTCTCTCCCCTCCCTCTCTCTCCCCTCTCTCCTCTCCCTCCTCTCTCTCTCATCTCTCCCTCCTCTCTCTCCTTTCCCTCCTCTCTCTCCTCTCTCTCCTCTCCCTCCTTATCTCCTCTCTCTCCTCTCTCTCCTCTCTCTCTCTCTCCTCTCTCTCTCTCCCTCCTCTCCCTCCATTCTCTCCTCTCTCTCTCTCCCTCTCCCTCTCCTCTCCCTCTCTCTCTCTCCTCTCTCTCCCTCCTCTCTCTCTCCTCTCTCCTCTCCCTCCTCTCTCATCTCTTTATCCTCTCCCTCCTCTCCCGCCTCTCTCTCATCTCTCTATCCTCTCCCGCCTCCTCCTCTCCCCGCCTCTCCTCATCTCTCTATCCTCTCTCTCCTCTCCGCCTCTTTCTCCTCTCTATCCTCTCCCTCCTCTCTCCTCTCTCTCCTCTCCCTCCTCTCTCTCCCTCCCTCCCCTCTCTCTCTCTCTCTCTCCCTCTCCCGCCTCTCTCAACTCTCTCCTCTCCCTCCTCTCTCTATCCTCTCCCTCCTCTCCCTCCTCTCTCTATCCTCTCCCCTCCTCTCCCTCCTCTCTCCTCCTCTCTCTCTCTCCCTCTCCCTCCTCCCCTCCTCTCTCTCCCTCCTCCTCCTCTCCCTCTCTCCCTCTCTCTCCTCTCCCCTCTCTCCCTCCCCTCCCTCTCATCTCCTCTCCTCTCTCTCTCTCTCCCGCCTCCCGCAACTCTCTCCTCTCTCTCCCTCCTCTCCCGCCTCTCTCGCCTCTCCCAACTCTCCCTCCTCTCCCGCCTCTCTCCTCTCCCTCCTCTCTCTCTCCTCTCTCTCCTCTCCCTCCTCTCTCTATCCTTTCTCCCGCCTCTCCCTTCTCTCTCTCTCTCTCCTCTCTCTCTCCTCTCCCACCTCTCCCTCCTCTCTCTCTCTCTCATCCCCTTCTCCTCTCCCGCCTCTCTCTCCTCTCTCTATCCTCTCCGCCTCTCTCTCCTCTCCTCCTCTCCTCTCATCTCCTCTCCCTCTCTCCCTCCTCTCCCTATCCTCTCTCTCCTCTCTATCCTCTCCCTCCTCTCTCTCTCTCTCTCCTCTCCCTCTCTCCTCTCTCTCCTCTCCCTCCTCTCCCTCTCTCCTCTCCCTCTCTCTCCTCTCTCCTCCTCTCTCTCTCTCTCTCCTCCTCTCTCTCTCTCCCCTCCCTCTCCTCTCTCCCCCTCTCCTCTCCTCTCCCTCCATTCTCTCCCTCTCCTCATCTCTCCCTCTCTCCGCCTCTCCCTCCATCTCTCCTCTCTCTCATCTCTCTCTCCCTCTCTCCTCCTCCCTCTCTCCCTCCCTTCTCTCCTCCTCTCCTCCATCTCTCCTCTCTCTCTCTCTACCCTCTCTCCGCCTCTCCCTCTCTCCTCTCTCTCTCCCTCCTCTCTCTCCCTCTCCCTCCTCTCCCTCCCTCCCCTCTCCTCTCTCCCTCTCCCTCCTCCCTCCTCTCTCTCCTCTCCCTCTCTCCCTCTCTCTCCTCTCCCTCTCTCTCTCTCCCTCCTCCCTCTCCCTCTCTCTCCTCTCTCCCCCTCCTCTCCCTCCCCCTCCCTCCTCTCTCTCCTCCTCCTCTCTCTCCTCTCTCTCTCCCTCCTCTCTCCTCCTCTCTTATCCTCTCCCTCCTCTCTCTCCCTCTCTCATCCTCTCCTCTCCCCTCCTCCTCTCTCGCCTCTCTCTCCTCTCCCGCCTCTCTCTCATCTCTCTATCCTCTCTCTCCTCTCCCGCCTCTCTTCTCCCTCCCGCTCTCTCTCTCTCTCTCTCTCCTCTCTCTCTCCTCTCCTCTCCGCCTCTTTCTCTCTCTCCTCTCCCTCCTCTCTCTCTCCCTCCCTCCTCTCTCTTCTCCTCTCTCAACTCCTCTCTCTCTCTCCTCTCTCTCCTCTCCCTCCTTCTCCCTCCTCTCTCCCTCCTCTCCTCTCTCTCCCTCTCTCCTCTCTCTCCTCTCCTCCTCTCTCTCCTCTCTCCCGCTCCTCCTCTCCCGCCTCTTTCCCGCCTCTCTCCTCTCCCCCAACTCTCCTCTCCTCTCCCTCCTCTCCCGCCTCTCTCTTCTCCCTCCTCTCTCTCCTCTCCCTCCTCTCTCTCCTCTCTCTATCCTCTCTCCCGCCTCTCCCTTCTCTCTCTCTTTCCTCTCTCTCTCTATCTCCTCTCCCACCTCTCCCTCCTCTCTCTGATCTCTCTATCCCCTCCCTCCTCTCCCGCCTCTCTCTCATCTCTCTATCCTCTCCCGCCTCTCTCTCCTCTCCCGCCTCTTTCTCCTCTCTATCCTCTCTTCTCTCCTCTCTCTATCCTCTCTCCCGCCTCTCTCTCTCTCCTCTCTCCCGCCTCTCTCTCTTCATTCTTCTCTCCTCTAGGGCTCAAACCAAGTCCTCTGACTTAACTACCCTCCTTTAAACATAAAGATACCGTATTACTATGCACCCCAGATACTAGTTTTCCATTGTATCATTTTATCTGGTGTTAAATGAGGACACTGTAAATTGGGTTTAAAAGGTGGAGATGGAAGAACTTATGAAATGATGAATAATAACAGTTACAATACAGTAATGAACTGTGTGATGATATAATATCTACATTATTAATATCTGCATTATTCTCATTAAGCCTGACAATAATCCTTAAAATGACAATGAGACATGAAACACAGCGGGTGATGCTGAATTAGTGTGTATGTGTGTATGTGTGTGTGTGTGTGTGTGTGTGTGTGGAGACAGCCCTTGAGAGGAACGCTAGAGACTGGCGGCAGTCTTCTTAAAATGTCATCCTGCAGACTAAGTTTTAAAGCACCAATGTCAAACTCTTCAGAGTTGAGTTTCATCCTACCACACTAGCTGTATATGTCACTTAGGAGACACAGAGACACACACACTTAAACGCTCCATGTCCTCGTTAGTTAATTACTGTGAGCGTTCTGCTCTGTGCGACTCACAGAACGGTGACTAAACCACTGCTTTGATCAAAATAGTCTCTCTGGCTGCAGTTTGAACACGCACACACAGTCACGAACACGAATATGAACACACAAACATGAACACTCGAACACACACACACACCTTTGATGTGGTCAGATAGATTTCATAAAGAGGTAATTATGTCAGAACATTTCCAGCAGCTTCCATCTCTGTTTCAGCTATTTGATCCCTTTCCAACTCCCTACCCGTCTGTCACTGACTAGTCCTCTCTTTCTCTCCACTTCCCCCTCTCTTATTCTCTCTCTTCCTCAACATATCAGCGCTGGGTAATAATTGTGGCTCGAGGGCCACATCGGATTTGAAAATTCAGCGGTGGGCCGGACAGGTTTTTTCCTGAACGATTTGCTCATCAGAAAAAAGGGGCAGATACATGAAAAAGTTTAGATTCATTATAATTTCTACATACTATCACATTTTGGATGTTCAAGGGCGGCCTGGAGTGTTTTGTAAGCCAAAATCCCAAACATTTCATCCAAAACACTCCGACCTCCGCAGGCCAGATTGACCGGGCTGGATCTTGCCCTGCGATAGAGGAAAGAGCCTTGTTAAAATGCCATCCTGCAGATTACGTCTTAAAAGCACAGACTTCATACTCTTCAGATATGGCTTGTGTCTGCCTTCATCCTACCACACGAGCTGTTTACTGCCTTCATCCTACCACACTAGCTGTATACTGCCTTCATCCTACCACACGAGCTGTATACTGCCTTCATCCTACCACACGAGCTGTATACTGCCTTCATCCTACCACACGAGCTGTATACTGCCTTCATCCTACACACAAGCTGTATACTGCCTTCATCCTACCACATGAGCTGTATACTGCCTTCATCCTACCACACTAGCTGTATACTGCCTTCATCCTACCACACTAGCTGTATACTGCCTTCATCCTAGCTGTACCACCTACCACCCTAGCTCAATACTGCCTTCATCCTACCACACTAGCTGTCAACTACCTTCATCCTACCACACTAGCTTTATACTGCCTTCATCCTACCACACTAGCTGTCAACTGCCTTCATCCTACCACACTAGCTTTATACTGCCTTCATCCTACCACACTAGCTGTATACTGTATGTCACTATGGATTCACCCAGTGGATTCACACAGTGACTGTCTGAGGGTTGAAATGGATTCACACAGTGACTGTCTGAGGGTTGATCTGGATTCACACAGTGACTGACTGAGGGTTGATCTGGATTCACACAGTGACTGTCTGAGGGTTGATCTGGATTCACACAGTGACTGTCTGAGGGTTGAAATGGATTCACACAGTGACTGTCTGAGGGTTGATATAGATTCACACAGTGACTGTCTGAGGGTTGATATAGATTCACACAGTGACTGTCTGAGGGTTGATCTGGATTCACACAGTGACTGTCTGAGGGTTGATATGTCTTTCCTATTTATCATCAGCACCTACTTCTAGTCAAGAGGGAGGGGAGAGGAAAGGAGAGAAGAGGAGAGAAGAGGAGAGACGAGGAGCGGAGGAGAATGTACACAGCTACCTATTCCCGACAATATACAGTATAGATATATGTAAAAATAAGACCCTACCACAGTTTCAGTCTGTATATCAGCCATGCTTTTATCTGTAGAAATTATTCAAATGAAAGTGAGCAATCAGTCTATCCTCAATGATTTCCCCAACTGATCCAAGTACAGAATATAAAAGCTGGAGACAGAGATGTTGATGTTGGATGAAGGAAACGGTTGTATTCAATCCCAGAAGAGGAGAACAAACCTGTAGGCTGTGACAGGGGGCAGTATTTTCATGTCCAGATGAAATGCATGCCCAAATTCAACTGCCTGCTACTCATCCCCAGAAGATAAGATATGCATATTATTAGTAGATTTGGATAGAAAACACTCTGACGTTTCTAAAACTGTTTGAATCATGTCTGTGAGTATAACAGAACTTATTTAGCAGGCGAAACCCCGAGGACAAACCATTCAGATATTTGTTTTTGAGGTCACTCACTTTTCAATGGGATTTCATTGGGAATCCAGATTTTTAAAGGACCTTCTTGAGGTTCCTGTCGCTTCCACTGGATATCAACAGTCTTTAGAAATTGGTTGAGGTTATTCCTTTGTGTAATGAAGAAGTACGGCCATCTTGAACGAGGGTCACCTGAAGTGTACTGTTAGATAGAGGCGCGTGACCAGAAAGCTAGCTACAGTTTGTTTTCTTCCTGTATCGAACACAGATCATCCCGTCTTCAATTTTATCGTTTATTTACATTAAAAAATACCAAAAGTTGTATTACAAAAGTGGTTTGAAATGTTTTGGCAAAGTTTACAGGTAACTTTTGAGATATTTTGCAGTTACGTTGAGCAAGTTGGAACCGGTGTTTTTCTGGATCAAACGTGCCAAATAAATGGACATTTTGGATATATATCGAAGGAATTAATCTAACAAAAGGACCATTTGTGATGTTCATGGGACATATCGGAGTGCCAACAGAAAAAGCTCGTCAAAAGTAAGGCATGAATTATATTTTTATTTCTGCGTATTGTGTTGCGCCTGCAGGGTTGAAATATGGTTTCTCTCTTTGTTTACGGAGGTGCTATCCTCAGATAATAGCATTGTTTGCTTTCTCCGAAAAGCCTTTTTGAAATCTGACATGTTGGCTGGATTTAAAACACGTGTAGCTTTAATTTGCTATCTTGCATGTGTGATTTAATTAATTTATTTGAATTTGGCGCTCTGCATTTTCCCTGAGAGGTTTTAAGAGGTGCATGGTGATGAGTCTCTCTCACCATCTGCCTGAGGTAATACAGAGATGTGTGTGTGTGTGTGTGTGTGTGTGTGTGTGTGTGTGTGTGTGTGTGTGTGTGTGTGTGTGTGTGTGTGTGTGTGTGTGTGTGTGTGGCTAATACAGAATTGAGTTATGGACGAGGTCTCAGTCATGTAATAGTCATGACCATCCCATTATCATCTAGCTTTTAGAGGAGGAGTGAGAGAGGAGAGGGAGAGAGGGGGAGAGAAAGAGGAAGAGGGAGGGGGTGAGAAAGAGGCAGAGAGAGGGGAAGAGAGTGGTAGAGAGAGAGATTAGGAGCTTCAATGTGAGATGTGGCAGGGTGTGTGTCCAGTAATGGGAAGAGACAGTAGAGGTGTTGATGCCAGTGGGACTGCTCTCTTCCAGCATGGCAACTCATGCCCAACCTCTCCAGGCACACTGTGTGTGTGTGTGTGTGACATAGACCTTCTGTGTGTATGTGTATAGAATAGACTGAATAAAGTGTTGTTTGGAATGACATTATGATACTGTCAGGATTTATATCACCACACCTTACCTTGAAATAAATGGTGATTTATATCACCACACCTTACCTTGAAATAAATGGTGATTTATATCACCACACCTTGAAATAAATGGTGATTTATATCACCACACCTTGAAATAAATGGTGATTTATATCACCACACCTTGAAATAAATGGTGATTTATATCACCACACCTTGAAATAAATGGTGATTTATATCACCACACCTTGAAATAAATTGTGATTTTTCAACCATTCAATGGGTCCTAGACAGGCAGCTCTGTATCCAAAATGGCTCCCTATGTAGTGCACTACTTTGACCAGGGTCTATAGGGTAGTGCACTACTTTTGACCAGGGTCTATAGGGTAGTGCACTACTTTTGACCAGGGTCCACAGGGTAGTGCACTACTTTTGACCAGGGTCCACAGGGTAGTGCATTACTTTTGACCAGGGTCCACAGGGTAGTGCATTACTTTTGACCAGGGTCCACAGGGTAGTGCATTACTTTTGACCAGGGCGTATGGAGTAGTGCAATACATAGGGAATAGGGTGCCATGTGGGATAGACTCATTTCAGAACCAATGAAAGAGCCAATCACAGAGCCACACATGGACCTTTAACCTCTAATAGAATGTAATTTAAATGAGATGGTGAAGAGAGACAGAGTGACATTCACAGACGACACGCAGGCGTCTACCCTGAGGAGTCTGTTATACCTCAACTCTCTTCCCATCAGGCTTTAGGAAGGAAAGGAAAGTGGCTAATAACCCCACAGGATAAACACACAGACATCAGCTGTCTCCAACCACCTTTATGACCTCATCAACATGGGACATGGAGCCTTGACACACACACACACAACCATCCCTCTACAGCCCTGCATGTTATAGTGACCCTATCCCTCATCAACAGAAGGGGACATACATGATACATGCAGCAGCTCAGTTCAGGGACCTGATCATCAATCATTCATTCAGACGCAGAGAGAGAGAAGGAGAAGGTAAACCATGTGACAGACAAACTAACGTAACTACACACACACACTACAAGGTCTTGTAATGGAGCAGCCACAGTACTGGAGTTATGGTACATGTTTACTGGAAGTGATGTGTAGCAGACAGCAGCGGAAAACCCAGAGAGAGATAGAGAGAGAGGGAGAGAGACAGAGAGAGAGAGAGGAGGGAGAGCGAGAGAGAGAGAGAGGTGTGAGAGACAGAGAGAGACAGGGAGAGAGAGTGTGAGAGACAGAGAGAGACAGAGAGAGAGAGAGAGACAGAGAGAGAGAGAGAGATAGACAGAGAGAGAGAGAGAGGGTGCGAGAGAGAGGGTGAGAGAGAGACAGGGTGCGAGAGACAGGGAGAGAAACAGAGACAGAGAGAGAGAGAGAGAGAGAGAGAGAGAGAGAGAGGAGAGAGAGAGAGAGAGAGAGAGAGAGAGACAGAGACAGAGAGAGAGACAGAGAGATAGACAGAGAGAGAGAGAGGAGAGCGAGAGAGAGAGTGAGAGAGACAGACAGAGAGAGAGAGATAGAGGGTGAGAGACAGAGACAGAGAGAGAGAGAGAGAGAGAGGGTGAGAGACAGAGACAGAGAGAGAGAGAGAGAGAGAGAGAGAGAGAGAGAGACAGAGAGATAGAGAGAGAGAGGGTGAGAGAGTGAGAGAGAGACAGGGTGAGAGAGAGAGAGAGATAGACAGAGACAGAGAGAGAGAGATAGACAGAGACAGAGAGAGAGAGATAGACAGAGACAGAGACAGAGACAGAGACAGAGACAGAGAGAGAGAGAGAGGGTGAGAGAGAGAGAGAGGGGAGAGAGAGACAGAGAGGGAGAGAGAGAGACAGAGACAGAGAGAGAGGGTGCGAGAGAGAGAGAGGTGAGAGAGAGAGTGTGAGAGAGAGAGGGTGCGAGAGAGAGAGGGTGCGAGAGAGAGAGGGTGCGAGAGAGAGAGAGGAGAGAGACTAAAAGATGGTGAGAGAGAGAGAGAGACTAAAAGAGGGTGTGTGAGAGGGTGAGAGAGAGAGAGAGACAGAGAGAGGGTGCGAGAGAGAGAGAGAGAGAGAGTGAGAGAGAGAGAGAGAGAGTGCGAGAGAGAGAGAGAAAGAGAGTGCGAGAGAGAGAAAGAGAAGAGAGAGTGAGAGAAAGAGAGACAGAGAGGTGAGAGAGAGAGAGAGAGAGAGAGAGAGAGAGAGAGAGAGAGAGACAGAGAGAGAGACAGAGAGAGAGAGGGGGGTGAAAGAGAGATAGAGAGAGAGAGAGGGTGAGAGAGACAGACAGAGAGAGAGAGAGGGTGAGAGAGAGAGAGACAGAGAGACAGAGAGAGAGACAGAGAGATAGAGACAGAGAGATAGAGACAGAGAGAGAGGGGGGTGAAAGAGAGATAGAGAGAGAGAGAGGGTGAGAGAGAGAGAGAGAGAGACATCGAGAGAGAGAGAGAGAGAGAGGGTGATAGAGAGAGGGTGAGAGAGAGAGAGGGTGAGAGAGAGAGAGAGAGAGGTTGCAAGAGAGAGAGAGAGAGAGAGAGAGACAGCGAGAGAGAGAGAGAGAGAGACAGCGAGAGAGAGAGAGAGAGAGAGAGAGAGAGAGAGAGAGAGAGAGAGAGAGGGTGAGAGAGAGGGTGAGAGAGAGGGAGAGAGAGAGAGGGTGCAAGAGAGAGAGAGAGAGAGAGAAGGTGAGAGAGAGAAAGAGAGAGAGAGAGACAGCGAGACAGCGAGAGAGAGAGAGAGAGAGAGCGAGAGAGAGAGAGAGAGAGAGAGAGAGAGAGCGAGCAGTGGAGCTCAACCAACGTTGTAAATCAAAACCTATATTTATCTGCTTATTTATTTTCACACTTCAACGATTGACATTGTTACAACACTGTACATAGTCATAATACATAATACAACATTTGAAGTGTCTATATTATTTTAAAACTTTTGTGATTGTAATGTTTACTGATTGTTTATTTCCTTGGCAATGTAAACATACACTGCATGACCAAAAGTACGTGGACACCTGCTTGTTAAACATCTAATTTCAAAATCATGGGCATTAATATGGATTTGGTCTCCCGTTTGCTGCTATAACAGCCTCAAGTCTTCTGGCAAGGCTTTCCATTAGATATTGGAACATTGCTGTGGGGATTTGCTTCCATTCAGCCACAAGAGCATTAGTGAGGTTGGGCACTAATGTTGGGTGATTAGGCCTGGCTCGCAGTCGGCGTTCCAATTCATCCCAAAGTTGTTTGATAGGGTTGAGGTCAGGGCTCTGTGCAAGCCAGTCAAGTTCTTCCACACAGATCTCAACAAAGCATTTCTATATGAACCTCTCTCGGTACACAGGGGCATTGTCATGCTGAAAAGGGAAAGGGCTTTCCCCAAACTGTTGCCACAAAGTTGGAATCACAGAATCATATAGAATGTCTCATGGACAGGGCTGCAGTGGAGCAGGTTGAGAGCTTCAAGTTCCTTGGCGTCCACATCACCAACAAACTAACGTGGTCCAACCGCACCACGACAGTCGTGAAGAGGGCACAACAAAACCTATTCCCACTCAGGAGACTGAAAAGATTTGGCATGGGTCATCATATCTTCAAAAGGTTGTACAGCTGCACGATTGAGAGCATCCTGACGGGTTGCATCACTGCCTGGTATGGCGATTGCTCGGCCTCCGACCGCAAGACACTACAGAGGGTAGTGCGAACGGCCCAGTACATCACTAGGGCCAAGCTT
>NW_027013777.1:0-15229 GCF_036934945.1 Oncorhynchus masou masou | reverse complement strand
AGACTGGGTCTCAGAGAGAGGGACTGGGTCTCAGAGAGAGAGCGAGACTGGGTCTCAGAGAGAGAGAGAGACTGGGTCTCAGAGAGAGACTGGGTCTCAGAGAGAGAAGACTGGGTCTCAGAGAGAGAGAGAGACTGGGTCTCAGAGAGAGAGAGAGACTGGGTCTCAGAAAGCGAGACTGGGTCTCAGGAGACTGGGTCTCAGAGAGAGAGAGAGACTGGGTCTCAGAGAGAGAGAGACTGGGTCTCAGAGAGAGAGAGAGACTGGGTCTCAGAGAGAGAGAGAGACTGGGTCTCAGAGAGAGAGCGAGACAGGGTCTCAGAGAGACTGGGTCTCAGAGAGAGACTGGGTCCTCAGAGAGAGAGAGAGACTGGGTCTCAGAGAGAGACTGGGTCTTAGAGAGAGACTGGGTCTCAGAGAGAGAGCGAGACTGGGTCTCAGAGAGAGAGACTGGGTCTCAGAGAGAGACTGGGTCTCAGAGAGAGACTGGGTCCTCAGAGAGAGAGGAGACTGGGTCTCAGAGAGAGAGAGAGCGAGACTGGGTCTCTAGAGAGAGAGCTGGGTGTCTCAGAGAGAGACTGGGTCTCAGAGAGAGACTGGGTCTCAGAGAGAGACTGGGTCTCAGAGAGAGAGCGAGACTGGGTCTCAGAGAGAGACTGGGTCTCAGAGAGAGACTGGGTCTCAGAGAGAGAGAGAGACTGGGTCTCAGAGAGAGAGCGAGGACTGGGTCTCAGAGAGAGAGACTGGGTCTCAGAGAGAGACTGGGTCTCAGAGAGGAGACTGGGTCTCAGAGAGAGACTGGGTCTCAAGAGAGAGCGAGACTGGGTCTCAGAGAGAGAGACTGGGTCTCTAGAGAGAGAGAGACTGGGTCTCAGAGAGAGAGACTGGGTCTCAGAGAGAGCGCGAGACTGGGTCTCAGAGAGAGACGAGACTGGGTCTCAGAGAGAGACTGGGTCTCAGAGAGACCGAGACTGGGTCTCAAGAGAGACTGGGTCTCAGAGAGAGAGAGACTGGGTCTCAGAGAGAGACTGGGTCTCAGAGAGAGAGCTGGGTCTCAGAGAGAGACTGGGTCTCAGAGAGACTGGGATCTCAGAGAGAGACTGGGTCTCAGAGAGAGAGAGAGACTGGGTCTCAGAAAGAGACTGGGTCTCAGAGAGAGCGAGACTGGGTCTCAGAGGAGAGACTGGGTCTCAGAGAGAGACTGGGTCTCAGAGAGCGAGACTGGGTCTCAGAGAGAGACTGGGTCTCAGAGAGAGACTGGGTCTCAGAGAGACTGGGTCTCAGAGAGAGAGAGACTGGGTCTCAGAGAGAGACTGGGTCTCAGAGAGAGACTGGGTCTCAGAGAGAGACTGGGTCTCAGAGAGAGACTGGGTCTCAGAGAGAGGAGACTGTCTCAGAAAGAGACTGGGTCTCAGAGAGAGAGCGAGACTGGATCTCAGAGAGAGACTGTCTCAGAGAGACTGGGTCTCAGAGAGAGACTGGGTCTCAGAGAGAGACTGGGTCTCAGAGAGAGACTGGGTCTCAGAGAGAGACTGGGTCTCAGAGAGAGACTGGGTCTCAGAGAGAGACTGGGTCTCAGAGAGAGAGACTGGGTCTCAGAGAGACTGGGTCTCAGAGAGAGACTGGGTCTCAGAGAGAGACTGGGTCTCAGAGAGAGACTGGGTCTCAGAGAGAGAGCAGAGACTGGGTCTCAGAGAGAGACTGGGTCTCAGAGAGAGAGAGAGACTGGGTCTCAGAGAGAGAGACTGGGTCTCAGAGAGAGAGAGACTGGGTCTCAGAGAGAGAGAGAGACTGGGTCTCAGAGAAGACGAGACTGGGTCTCAGAGAGAGAGAGACTGGGTCTCAGAGAGAGAGAGAGACTGGGTCTCAGAGAGAGAGAGACTGGGTCTCAGAGAGAGAGAGACTGGGTCTCAGAGAGAGAGAGAGAGACTGGGTCTCACAGAGAGAGAGAGACTGGGTCTCAGAGAGAGAGCGAGACAGGGTCTCAGAGGAGAGACTGGGTCTCAGAGAGAGACTGGGTCTCAGAGAGAGAGAGAGACTGGGTCTCAGAGAGAGAGAGACTGGGTCTCAGAGAGAGACTGGGTCTCAGAGAGAGACGAGACTGGGTCTTAGAGAGAGACTGGGTCTCAGAGAGAGACTGGGTCTCAGAGAGAGACTGGGTCTCAGAGAGAGAGCGAGACTGGGTCTTAGAGAGAGAGCGAGACTGGGTCTCAGAGAGAGCTGGGTGTCAGAGAGAGACTGGGTCTCAGAGAGAGACTGGGTCTCAGAGAGAGACTGGGTCTCAGAGAGAGACGAGACTGGGTCTCCGAGAGAGAGAGAGAGACTGGGTCTCAGAGAGAGACTGGGTCTCAGAGAGAGAGAGAGACTGGGTCTCAGAGAGAGACTGGGTCTCAGAGAGACTGAGTGTCAGAGAGAGACTGGGTCTCAAGAGAGAGAGAGACTGGGTCTCAGAGAGAGACTGGGTCTCAGAGAGAGAGAGAGACTGGGTCTCAAAGAGAGAGAGACTGGGTCTCAGAGAGGGCTGGGTCTCAGAGAGAACTGGGTCTCAGAGAGAGAGACTGGGTCTCAAGAGAGAGACTGGGTCTCAGAGACTGGGTCTCAGGAGAGACTGGGTCTCAAGAGACTGAGGTCTCAAAGAGAGAGAGAGACTGGGTCTCAGAGAGAGACTGTCTCAGTGGGGTTGAAACAGTGAACAAAAATGCATTTCACATTAGTCCCCATTTGGAAATTGAACAAGCTACAAACACATAACCATTTAACGTGGAAGTTTTCAATATTTACATGGCCCACCAGTATGTACACAATATAACCACAACAGCACCACAATAATACCATAATAATACCACAATAATACCACAATAATACCATAATAATACCAATAATTCCATAATAATACCACAATAATACCACAATAATACCATAATAATACCACGTAATACCATATAATAATACCACGATAATACCATAATAATACCACAATAATACCACAACAATACCATAATAATACAATAATACCATAATAATACCATAATAATAATACCATAATAATACCACAACAATACCACAATAATACCATAATAATACCATAATAATACACAATAATACCATAATAATACCACCAATAATACCACAATAATATCACAATACCATAATAATCAGTGGCTTGTTCTTCATATTGCATGAGCCATAAAATATTAAACATCTCAATGAGCTTTTATACTACGTTGAGAGCAGACTTTGAGTGTCGCTTTTTTATAGCCTACATACACTAGTAATAATTGTATATGCCAGTTCGCAGATGCTTTAATCCAAAGTGACTAACAGTCATGTGTGCATACACTTTAAGTATGGGTGGTCCTAGGAATTGAACCCACTATCTTTCGCATAGCAAGCACTATGATCTACCAACTGAGCTACAGAGGACCACAAAGGGGAAAAAGGGGGCTCATACATGCCAGATGAGGCTAACAACAAATGTCTTTTGCAAATTGACTAAGTGCATGCTATGCATTCTGTTGTTGAGAATATAGGAGAAACACCAATAGACCTACAGCACCATTGCAGACGTGGTTGCTACTCACTACACCCAGTTTAATTGGGCTCCTTAGGGTTCCTCAGCAGAAATCGACTGCTGGAGGAGCACATTCAATCTGGAGATAGAGATAGAGAGAAAAGAAGTGAGAGAGAGTGAGTGAGAGAGGAATGGTCCAGGCGTCTCAAACAAGACCATGGGGAGACGGGGAGAGGGAGCGGAGCGGGCAGTGACTCAGCTCACCTCTCAGTAATGGAGATTATATTATTTCATTTCTGAAATGTGGTGAGACTGTGGTGAGACTGTGCCCTGGAGTTAGACAGAAGTTACGTGGAAGAGAAACTTGCTACGATCCGTCTATTCGTAGACCACATCCTATATACAGTAGGCCTATATTCCTCTAACGAATGGGTCAAATTAAGTATAATTTACAGAGCCACACATGGGAATTGAAGTATCCTCAAATGGATCTTTTATGGATAACATCGATGTCACCCTGAATACTTTTGCTGCTCATTCCTGAACTGTAGTTCCGTAACGTATAAAGACTAGAGTAGGAGGGAATGAGAAGACAGTGCACTATGTTTCTATTGTAGTCCCATAGCGTATAAAGACTAGAGTAGGAGGGAATGACTGTACACTATGTTTCTATTGTAGTTCCATAGCGTATAAAGACTAGAGCAGGAGGGAATGACTGTGCACTATGTTTCTATTGTAGTCCCATAGCGTATAAAGACTAGAGTAGGAGGGAATGACTGTACACTATGTTTCTATTGTAGTTCCATAGCGTATAAAGACTAGAGCAGGAGGGAATGACTGTGCACTATGTTTCTATTGTAGTCCCATAGCGTATAAAGACTAGAGTAGGAGGGAATGACTGTACACTATGTTTCTATTGTAGTTCCATAGCGTATAAAGACTAGAGCAGGAGGGATTGACTGTACACTATGTTTCTATTGTAGTTCCATAGCGTATAAAGACTAGAGCAGGAGGGCATGACATGACTGTGCACTATGTTTCTATTGTAGTTCCATAGCGTATAAAGACTAGAGCAGGAGGGATTGACTGTACACTATGTTTCTATTGTAGTTCCATAGCGTATAAAGACTAGAGCAGGAGGGCATGACATGACTGTACACTATGTTTCTATTGTAGTTCCATAGCGTATAAAGACTAGAGCAGGAGGGAATGACTGTACACTATGTTTCTACTGTAGTTCTATAGCGTATAAAGACTAGAGTAGGAGGGAATGAATGTACACTATGTTTCTACTGTAGTTCCATAGCGTATAAAGACTAGAGCAGGAGGGAATGACTGTACACTATGTTTCTACTGTAGTTCCATAGCGTATAAAGACTAGAGTAGGAGGGAATGACTGTACACTATGTTTCTACTGTAGTTCCATAGCGTATAAAGACTAGAGCAGGAGGGAATGACTGTACACTATGTTTCTACTGTAGTCGTGGACAATAATGGTAAGCTTATACAGATGATTTGTTCCATTGCAACAAAAAAGAAAGAAGCTTGTCTAAGCCAAACACAAGACGTGTGAATGTACTGTATGCGTTCTATTATCTCCGTGGCAGTGTGATGGACAGCGTGGCTGGTGGTCCCAGGTCGTCGGGTAAAGGGTCAAGCCCCAGCTGAAATGCTGTTCTGTTCCTACGAGGGAGACTGTAAAGAGGAAGCCGTATTAATGGGTGAAACTAAGTAAAAGTGCTAGCGCTGCAAGACGCCCTAGACTGGGAGGGGCATTTGAAAGACAAAGAAATATGAACTGAAGTGTGTGAGGTCAGGCCCATATGCCCAGACAGAAGCTATATTAAACTGCCTGCTGAGAACAGGCACTGAGGTGGCAGGGGAGAGGGGAGACGGGAAGAGAGAGGTGGCAGGGGGAGAGGGGGAGACGGGAAGAGAGAGGTGGCAGGGGGAGAGGGAGACGGGAAGAGAGAGGTGGCAGGGGGAGAGGGAGACGGGAAGAGAGAGGTGGCAGGGGGAGAGGGGAGACGGGAAGAGAGAGGTGGGGGACGGGAGAAGATGGGGGACGAGAGAAGGTGGGGGACGGGAGAAGGTGGGGGGCGAGAGAAGGTGGGGGACGGGAGAAGGTGGGGGGCGAGAGAAGGTGGGGGACGGGAGAAGGTGGGGGCGAGAGAAGGTGGGGGACGGGAGAAGGTGGGGGCGAGAGAAGGTGGGGGACGGGAGAAGGTGGGGGCGAGAGAAGGTGGGGGACGGGAGAAGGTGGGGGACGGGAGAAGGTGGGGGACGGGAGAAGGTGGGGCAGAGAGAAGGTGGGGGACGAGAGAAGGTGGGGGAAGAGAGAAGATGAGGGAAGAGAGAAGGTGGGGGGTGAGAGAAGGTGGGGGAAGAGAGAAGGTGGGGGACGGGAGAAGGTGGGGGACGAGAGAAGGTGGGGGACGGGAGAAGGTGGGGGAAGAGAGAAGGTGGGGGGAGAGAAGGTGAGGGATGAGAGAAGGTGGGGGACGGGAAAAGGTGGGGGAAGAGAGGAGGTGGGGGACGGGAGAAGGTGAGGGAAGGAGAGAAGGTGGGGGCGAGAGAAGGTGGGGGAAGAGAGAAGATGGGGGAAGAGAGAAGGTGGGGGGTGAGAGAAGGTGGGGGACGAGAGAAGGTGGGGGACGGGAAAAGGTGGGGGAAGAGAGGAGGTGGGGGACGGGAGAAGGTGAGGGAAGAGAGAAGGTGGGGGGAGAGAAGGTGGGGGAAGAGAGAAGGTGGGGGACGGGAGAAGGTGGGGGAAGAGAGAAGGGGGGCGAGAGAAGGTGGGGGAAGAGAGAAGGTGGGGGACGGGAGAAGGTGGAGGAAGAGAGAAGGTGGGGGAAGAGAGGAGGTGGGGGACGGGAGAAGGTGGGGGACGAGAGAAGGTGGGGGACAGGAGAAGATGGGGGACGGGAGAAGGGCAAGGAGGAAGGGGAGGCCGTAGTGTGGGGGAAGATGCAGAGTTGTACTGTTTTGTGTGTGTTCTTTGCATGTGTGCATTCTGCCGATAGTGTAGGGATAGTGTACGATTTTTTGCAACTAAGCCCCTTTTCTACTTACCCAGAGTCAAATGAACTCATGGATACCATATTTCCGATGGTGTCAACATAATTGTATTTTCATGCATTTTGGAGTAGAATGTATTTTTTTTAAGTCACATGAATTGACCATTACACATTCGTTCTACAAACAAAATATCTCCTCAGCAAAGAGCAACCAACCACCCCTCCCTACCACGCACCTTTGCTGAAAAAACTCCTAGGAGAAACACTGCGTAGGAAGAGGAGATTGGAGAGTAATGATGTGCTGTCGGTCCACTCTAAAAAAAGGAGGGTCATAAATCCTAACAAACCAGCTAACAAACCAGCATACTGGAGACGTTTGGGGAAACATATGGCCTAAAAACCTGAAAAGCAGCAGAACACAACTCGTGCTGCAACAGTAGTACACCAAACCAGGAATTGAAGTCCACAATCCTGAGCAGTAAGGCATTATTCTGGTGCAACTCAGAAAACATGATGGAATTTAGAAACATTTATAAATATCTATACTGTGTAAAACATTTTTTTTATATATATATATATATATATAGCTTTGTGGAGGCATTCTGTCTGTGACTCAGGCGCCAGGCTCCATTTTGGAGAGGAGGGAGCGGGTAGGTAGAGGCGCCAGGCTCCATTTTGGAGAGGAGGGAGCAGGTAGGTAGAGGCGCCAGGCTCCATTTTGGAGAGAAGGGAGCAGGTAGGTAGAGGCGCCAGGCTCCATTTTGGAGAGGTGGGAGCAGGTAGGTAGAGGCGCCAGGCTCCATTTTGAGAGGAGGGAGCAGGTAGGTAGAGGCGCCAGGCTCCATTTTGGAGAGAAGGGAGCAGGTAGGTAGAGGCGCCAGGCTCCATTTTGGAGAGAAGGGAGCGGGTAGGTAGAGGCGCCAGGCTCCATTTTGGAGAGAAGGGAGCAGGTAGGTAGAGGCGCCAGGCTCCATTTTGGAGAGAGGGAGCAGGTAGGTAGGGCGCCAGGCTCCATTTTGGAGAGGAGGGAGCAGGTAGGTAGAGGCGCCAGGCTCCATTTTGGAGAGAGGAGGAGCAGGTAGGTAGAGGCGCCAGGCTCCATTTTGGAGAGGAGGGAGCAGGTAGGTAGAGGCGCCAGGCTCCATTTTGGAGAGGAGGGAGCAGGTAGGTAGAGGCGCCAGGCTCCATTTTGGAGAGGAGGGAGCAGGTAGGTAGAGGCGCCAGGCTCCATTTTGGAGAGGAGGGAGCAGGTAGGTGAGGCGCCAGGCTCCATTTTGGAGAGAAGGGAGCGGGAAGGTAGAGGCGCCAGGCTCCATTTTGGAGAGAAGGGAGCAGGTAGGTAGAGGCGCCAGGCTCCATTTTGGAGAGGAGGGAGCAGGTAGGTAGAGGTGCCAGGCTCCATTTTGGAGAGAAGGGAGCAGGTAGGTAGAGGCGCCAGGCTCCATTTTGGAGAGAAGGGAGCAGGTAGGTAGAGGTGCCAGGCTCCATTTTGGAGAGAAGGGAGCGGGTAGGTAGAGGTGCCAGGCTCCATTTTGGAGAGAAGGGAGCGGGTAGGTAGAGGCGCCAGGCTCCATTTTGGAGAGAAGGGAGCAGGTAGGTAGAGGTGCCAGGCTCCATTTTGGAGAGAAGGGAGCAGGTAGGTAGAGCGCCAGGCTCCATTTTGAGAGAAGGGAGCAGGTAGGTAGAGGCGCCAGGCTCCATTTTGGAGAGAAGGGAGCGGGTAGGTAGAGGCGCCAGGCTCCATTTTGGAGAGAAGGGAGCAGGTAGGTAGAGGCGCCAGGCTCCATTTTGGAGAGAAGGGAGCAGGTAGGTAGAGGCGCCAGGCTCCATTTTGGAGAGGAGGGAGCAGGTAGGTAGAGGCGCCAGGCTCCATTTTGGAGAGGAGGGAGCAGGTAGGTAGAGGCGCCAGGCTCCATTTTGGAGAGGAGGGAGCAGGTAGGTAGAGGTGCCAGGCTCCATTTTGGAGAGGAGGAGCAGGTAGGTAGAGGCGCCAGGCTCCATTTTGGAGAGGAGGGAGCAGGTAGGTAGAGGCGCCAGGCTCCATTTTGGAGAGGAGGGAGCAGGTAGGTAGAGGCGCCAGGCTCCATTTTGGAGAGAGGGAGCGGGAAGGTAGAGGCGCCAGGCTCCATTTTGGAGAGAAGGGAGCAGGTAGGTAGAGGCGCCAGGCTCCATTTTGGAGAGGAGGGAGCAGGTAGGTAGAGGTGCCAGGCTCCATTTTGGAGAGAAGGGAGCAGGTAGGTAGAGGCGCCAGGCTCCATTTTGGAGAGAAGGGAGCAGGTAGGTAGAGGCGCCAGGCTCCATTTTGGAGAGAAGGGAGCAGGTAGGTAGAGGTGCCAGGCTCCATTTTGGAGAGAAGGGAGCGGGTAGGTAGAGGCGCCAGGCTCCATTTTGGAGAGAAGGGAGCAGGTAGGTAGAGGTGCCAGGCTCCATTTTGGAGAGAAGGGAGCAGGTAGGTAGAGGCGCCAGGCTCCATTTTGGAGAGAAGGGAGCAGGTAGGTAGAGGTGCCAGGCTCCATTTTGGAGAGAAGGGAGCGGGTAGGTAGAGGCGCCAGGCTCCATTTTGGAGAGAAGGGAGCAGGTAGGTAGAGGTGCCAGGCTCCATTTTGGAGAGAAGGGAGCGGGTAGGTAGAGGTGCCAGGCTCCATTTTGGAGAGGAGGGAGCGGGTAGGTAGAGGCGCCAGGCTCCATTTTGGAGAGAAGGGAGCAGGTAGGTAGAGGTGCCAGGCTCCATTTTGGAGAGAAGGGAGCGGGTAGGTAGAGGTGCCAGGCTCCATTTTGGAGAGGAGGGAGCGGGTAGGTAGAGGCGCCAGGCTCCATTTTGGAGAGAAGGGAGCGGGTAGGTAGAGGTGCCAGGCTCCATTTTGGAGAGGAGGGAGCGGGTAGGTAGAGGCGCACAGTGGTAGCAGGCATAGCATAGCAGGAACTGTGCGGTGCTCCCCATGAATAAAACATCTCGAGGCAGGCCCTGTTGCCCCGGCCTCATGAATTGTGCACGTATCGTGTTTGGTGTGATCTGGGAACATCGAGGTGACCCACAGCCCAGCGTAAGCCCGGCAGCCACACACCCGGCAACCACACACCACGGCAACCACACACCAGACAAAAGACAGAACAGAGGGAGAAGGCACTAACTGTGTCCCAGAACCCAGAGGAGAGCAGCGGGCAGGACTGTGGTGCAGGACTGTGGGGTGGAGGCACCTGTCGTGACAGAGGGAGAGCGGGCAGGACTGTGGGGCACCTCGTGACAGAGGGAGAGCACCTCGTGACAGAGGGAGAGCAGCGGGCAGGACTGTGGGGGCACCAGGTGTGACCGTGTGAAGATGGGCAATGGCAGGATGGGATGTTGGGTTGAGAGCTCTACCAGCTGGGCTCCCACAAACCTGACCAGAGGCTTTAAGTCCAAGGTTTTAGAGTCCAACCAACTGAACAGTACAAGGAAGTGATAGGAACCAGAATGCTTTCCCCTCCCTAAACAGGGAAGGTGTCCAAACATCATGGCATGGGCAGGAAAAACAGGCGACAGGTAAACTGACCTGGTCTCCAGAGGAACGCTGCTGTTCAGCGCCCAGCTGTCCTGAAGCTGGACCGACTCTGGTGTGGAGGACTCGAGGGCACAGCGTGGGCTGGACGCGACGGCTGGCCAGGGTGTTGGGGTTCAGGGAGCTTGCAGGCGACTGGTGGTGGTTGTGAGGAGGAGCGGCGCGCAGAGACTGACTGTGATGGTGGTTCGGAGGACCTGAAAGAGAACACAGGAACCAATTAGGGCTCGTTGATTGACCGGAATGGTGTTCTAGCGTAGAGATTGAAAAACTTCCCAGCCTGTTTTGACTGATTTAATGAAGGCTTCCATTGACAGTGATGCATTTTTGAATGTTGTGTTTCGTATGGAACGTTTTTCATATCGTGTTACAAGTTGCTATAAGAGAGCACGTCAGATCCAAATAAGAAAACACCTAAACAATTGTTTTTAAACGGTACACTTATAAAGTACAAGATTTTACAGAGCAAATCACAGACTAAATGCAATTTAGAGTGACCAAATCACATTGTAACTCAATACAAAGTTTATCACATTGTAAATCAATACAATGTTTATCATATTGCAATTCAATACAATGTTTACCATATTGCAACTCAATACAATGTTTATCATATTGCAACTCAATACAATGTTTATCATATTGCAACTCAATACAATGTTTGCCATATTGCAACTCAATACAATGTTTACCATATTGCAACTCAATACAATGTTTATCATATTGCAACTCAATACAATGTTTACCATATTGCAACTCAATACAATGTTTACCATATTGCAACTCAATACAATGTTTATCATATTGCAACTCAATACAATGTTTACCATATTGCAACTCAATACAATGTTTATCATATTGCAACTCAATACAATGTTTACCATATTGCAACTCAATACAATGTTTACCATATTGCAACTCAATACAATGTTTACCATATTGCAACTCAATACAATGTTTACCATATTGCAACTCAATACAATGTTTACCATATTGCAACTCAATACAATGTTTACCATATTGCAACTCAATACAATGTTTACCATATTGCAACTCAATACAATGTTTACCATATTGCAACTCAATACAATGTTTATCATATTGCAACTCAATACAATGTTTACCATATTGCAACTCAATACAATGTTTATCATATTGCAACTCAATACAATGTTTATCATATTGCAACTCAATACAATGTTTATCATATTGCAACTCAATACAATGTTTACCATATTGCAACTCAATACAATGTTTACCATATTGCAACTCAATACAATGTTTATCATATTGCAACTCAATACAATGTTTGCCATATTGCAACTCAATACAATGTTTATCATATTGCAACTCAATACAATGTTTATCATATTGCAACTCAATACAATGTTTATCATATTGCAACTCAATACAATGTTTGCCATATTGCAACTCAATACAATGTTTATCATATTGCAACTCAATACAATGTTTGCCATATTGCAACTCAATACAATGTTTACCATATTGCAACTCAATACAATGTTTGCCATATTGCAACTCAATACAATGTTTACCATATTGCAACTCAATACAATGTTTACCATATTGCAACTCAATACAATGTTTATCATATTGCAACTCAATACAATGTTTATCATATTGCAATTCAATACAATGTTTACCATATTGCAATTCAATACAATGTTTATCATATTGCAATTCAATACAATGTTTACCATATTGCAATTCAATACAATGTTTACCATATTGCAATTCAATACAATGTTTATCATATTGCAACTCAATACAATGTTTACCATATTGCAATTCAATACAATGTTTACCATATTGCAATTCAATACAATGTTTACCATATTGCAATTCAATACAATGTTTACCATATTGCAATTCAATACAATGTTTACCATATTGCAACTCAATACAATGTTTGCTGACCAAAAGGCTGGGAGAGAAGTCCTATTAATGCATGAAGAGCTTTTACAAAGAAACAAAGCTCATCTGTAATACTGCTATGTAAGCCCTTCTCCGTGTTCAACTAATAAAGGGAAACATGACAATTTGAAAGCTGTGAATTAACTTTGTGAAAGTTAAACATTTTAATTGTGTGAGTAAAACTATTCAAATAATGCAATCAAAATATTTTCTCTACTTTTAAACTTTTAATCAAATAATGCAATTAAAATATTTTTCTGCATTTTTGTAGCAACCCTAAATCATACCATTTAATTAAAAGATAATGAAAGTAGGTAATACTTCAGATTTTTTGCAAATGAGATCTAAATATCTCCAAATTAATGAAGTGCTATTAGAAAATATCACTAATTATTAAAGTCTACAAAGAAATATTTTGACAATTCTAATTTCAATCTACAGATATGATACAGAATAAAAAAATATATTTAAAAAACTTAGTGCCCCCACTCATCCTGTACAGCCTGCAGTGCATGATGGACATACAGGAAATAGCCTTGATCAAACAGTGGCTAGATAAAGGAATGGACATATTCCTCTAAGAGGAAAAAGAAAGGACATTTGTTTACATCTTCCATAATGCCATAACATTCTTACTGACTGATCTAAAGGCAAAGCCTACTGGGACGGACACACACACACACACACACACACACACACACACACACACACACACACACACACACACACACACACACACACACACACACACACACACACACACACACACACACACATCTATTCTCCATTGGGGTTTCTTTGGCCTATCCTTGTATACTTCATTGAACATTCCATATGTAAAGTCAATATGATAAAATACAGTGGGCCTACTCTCTTACGTATACAGTATGGAACTGATAAGTAGTGAAAGAATCAGCCTCACACCAGGAAGTGACAGTTTGAGCTAAGAAAAGGAGAGGCCCTTCGCACAAAATGTCTTGTGAAAAAGAGGAGCGGATAGATGAAAGAGGGGATGTGATCAGCTCTGGTTTGGTGGGCCAGGGTGTGTAATCTCCCGCACCATACTGTGTAAGAACAGGATAAAAAAACACAGTGATACAAAACCCACACTTCACAAAAGCTGGGTTTGGACTGCAGGGACGCTGGGAGCGTTGGAACAATCTGAGCTGCACAATAGGGCCGAGAGCAGTGGATTATACTGTGACCTGGTCATCAAATGCACCACTCCACACTGCAGCTCCGGCTAAACACAATGACATTCAGGGACTAGCGCTTTAATGTGTTCTGATAACCTTGGCCGTGCTCAGATCCTACGCCTTTTATCATCGTTTTCACTCCTGCAAACTGGCGTTCAGGCTCAAATCGAGCCGACAGCCAGGGAGGTTGTCTACCAACCCTCAATGGGCCTGTGCAGTTTCCTTTTACAGGTCTGTGGTCACACAAAAGGACCGATGCCGTCGGAGGCTCCGGTTTCTAACCCCGAGGAACTACACCCCTGTGTGAACCAGTGGAATCCCACAGACACAATGGTCACCTCCATATCTGTTTAATACAGAGGAGATCTGAGCAGCGGGGTTGTCAAAGTCACTAATGTAATAGGCAGATTACGGCGTTCAGCAGCGCGCTGGCCTTTAGTAGTCCCCTGTATTGTGTTTTAATAGAGTCTAATAAAAAGGCCCTGTACTTCTCTTTAACGCCACAGCCAGTCCATCCATAAAGGATCAGCTGTGGCTCGGTACAACAGGTGAAACACCACAGGCCACTATCTTTATACTTATTTAAACAATAAGCTCCATCTTAAAAAACTCAGTTGTGTTGCACAGTAGAGAGCCAGCGGGCTTTTTGCGTGCACTGCTGCTTTAGTGGGTAGAGCAACAACTTTTTCAGAATGGATGACGTAGTGACTTAATCCTGCAGCATAAAGACATGAACATAGCACCATATGAGCCGGGCAGAACAAGTGCCCTCCTCCAACCTATCCTCAAACAGAAAATTTGACCTTTTTCTTTCAGCCTGAAGACAATCATTCCAATTACAAACAAAACAATGTCGTATGAGAAGCAAAGAAAACAGCAGGAAAACTAACATTTAGTAAATGAGGATACAAAACGTAATAACATGCAGCCATGTTGGTGAATTACCACTCTATGGATATAGAATTAAGAAACTTCTAAAAGGTTAATTGCTTTTCTGATTGAGAGGCAGCTCGTCGCTGTACAGAAATTTAAATTGAGTGTGTCCGCTTTAAGGTATCATAAAAATAAAAAAATTCTCAAATGAAAGAGGGGGATATTGTAATGAATATAATTACACTTTTTTTTTTTACAAAATGCATAATTATTGAGGGGGTAAAAAAAACGTTTTAATTTAAAAAACAAAGATTTATGCCAGTAGTTTGATCTGGGTAAAAGAGTTTTGCCTCTTTGTCTCCAGCCTCAAACCAGCTTTCTGTCAAGTTACAACAGAATAGGGACCTGCCTTAGAGGCCTCTGATCAGGGACCCGCCATTGGAAGCACACTAGGACCAACGTGCAGCGTGATCTGGGTTCCACATCTTTTATTAGAAATAGCAAGTGAACCACATAACAAAACAATAAAGACTAAACGAAACGTGACGACAATGGAGTGCTAACATGCAACTACACATAAACAATATCCCACCAACACAGGAGGGAAAATAACTACTTAAATATGATCCCCAATTAGAGACAACGATTACCAGCTGCCTCTAATTATTAGGAATCATACAAATCACCAACAAAGACAATAAACTGCAAAACCTAAACCAAAAGGGAGGGTTAGGGGGTGTCTAGTGTCGGTGGCGGCTCTGGTGCAGGACGGAGAACCCTCTCATCCCCGGATCCGCCAGCATCGGGGCGACTCTGGTACGGGACGAAGAACCCGCTCAGCTTGCAGATCCACCATCTTTGGTGGCGGTTCTGGTGTGGGCCGAAGAACCCAGGCTGAACACTGTGCCTGTACTGGACCTAGATGCCGAGGAAGGCTCCTGCCATGGTGCGGGACTGGACACCGGCCCTGGCCTGGACATCGGTGCAGAGGAAGACTCCTGCCTTGGAGCGGGACTGGACACCGACCCTGGCCTGGACATCGGTGCAGAGGAAGGCTCCTTCCATGGAGCGGGACTGGACACCGGCCCTGGCCTGGACATCGGTGCAGAGGAAGGCTCCTGCCTTGGAGCGGGACTGGACACCGACCCTGGCCTGGAC
>NW_027013776.1:0-15234 GCF_036934945.1 Oncorhynchus masou masou | reverse complement strand
CAGGGAGGTGATACAGCTAGTTCCAGTCCTGCAGGTTGACAGTACTGTACCGTAACTCAGGGAGGTGATACAGCTAGTTCCAGACCTGCAGGTTAACAGTACTGTACCGTAACTCAGGGAGGTGATACAGCTAGTTCCAGTCCTGCAGGCTAACAGTACTGTACCGTAACTCAGGGAGGTGATACAGCTAGTTCCAGTCCTGCAGGCTAACAGTACTGTACCGTAACTCAGGGAGGTGATACAGCTAGTTCCAGACCTGCAGGTTAACAGTACTGTACCGTAAATCAAATTGATACAGCTAGTTCCAGTCCTGCAGGCTGACAGTACTGTACCGTAACTCAGGGGAGGTGATACAGCTAGTTCCAGTCCTGCAGGCTGACAGTACTGTACCGTAACTCAGGGAGGTGATACAGCTAGTTCCAGTCCTGCAGGTTGACAGTACTGTACCGTAACTCAGGGGAGGTGATACAGCTAGTTCAGATCCTGCAGGCTGACAGTACTGTACCGTAACTCAGGGAGGTGATACAGCTTTGTCCTGCAGGCTGACAATACTGTACCGGGAGATGATACAGCTAGTTCCAGACCTGCAGGTTGACAGTACTGTACCGTAACTCAGGGAGGTGATACAGCTAGTTCCAGTCCTGCAGGCTAACAGTACTGTACCGTAACTCAGGGAGGTGATACAGCTAGTTCCAGTCCTGCAGGCTAACAGTACTGTACCGTAACTCAGGGAGGTGATACAGCTAGTTCCAGTCCTGCAGGCTGACAGTACTATTTTATCGTAACTCAGGAGGTGACTTGAGCTAGTTCCAGTCCTGCAGGCTAACAGTACTGTGCCGTAACTCAGGGAGGATACAGCTAGTTCCAGTCCTGCAGGCTGACAGTATTGTACCGTAACTCAGGAGGTGATACAGCTAGTTCCAGTCCTGCAGGCTGACAGTACTGTGCCATAACTCAGGGAGGTGATACAGCCAGTTCCAGTCCTGCAGGCTGACAGTACTGCAGTAACTCCAGGGAGGTGATACAGCTAGTTCCAGTCCTGCAGGCTGACAGTACTGTACCGTAACTCCAGGAAGGTGATACAGCTAGTTCCAGTACCGCAGGCTGACAGTACTGTACCGTAACTCAGGGAGGTGATACAGCTAGTTCCAGTCCTGCAGGCTGACAGTACTGTACCGTAACTCAGGGAGGTGATACAGCTAGTTCCAGTCCTGCAGGCTGACAGTACTGTACCGTAACTCAGGGAGGTGGATACAGCTAGTTCCAGTCCTGCAGGCTGACAGTACTGTACCGTAACTCAGGGAGGTGATACAGCTAGTTCCAGTCCTGCAGGCTGACAGTACTGTACCGTAACTCAGGGAGGTGATACAGCTAGTTCCAGTCCTGCAGGCTAACAGTACTGTACCGTAACTCAGGGAGGTGATACAGCTAGTTCCAGTCCTGCAGGCTGACAGTACTGTACCGTAACTCAGGGAGGTGATACAGCTAGTTCCAGTCCTGCAGGCTAACAGTACTGTACCGTAACTCAGGGAGGTGATACAGCTAGTTCCAGTCCTGCAGGCTGACAGTACTGTACCGTAACTCAGGGAGGTGATACAGCTAGTTCCAGTCCTGCAGGCTGACAGTACTGTACCGTAACTCAGGAGGTGATACAGCTAGTTCCAGTCCTGCAGGCTCACAGTATTGGGTACCGTAACTCAGGGGGTGATACAGCTAGTTCCAGTCCTGCAGGCTGACAGTACTGTACCGTAACTCAGGGAGGTGATACAGCTAGTTCCAGTCCTGCAGGCTGACAGTACTGTACCGTAACTCAGGGAGGTGATACAGCTAGTTCCAGTCCTGCAGGCTGACAGTACTGTGCCGTAACTCAGGGAGGTGATACAGCTAGTTCCAGTCCTGCAGGCTGACAGTACTGTACCGTAACTCAGGGGAGGTGATACAGCTAGTTCCAGTCCTGCAGGCTGACAGTACTGTACCGTAACTCAGGGAGGTGATACAGCTAGTTCCAGTCCTGCAGGCTGACAGTACTGTACCGTAACTCAGGGAGGTGATACAGCTAGTTCCAGTCCTGCAGGCTGACAGTACTGTACCGTAACTCAGGGAGTGATACAGCTAGTTCCAGTCCTGCAGGCTAACAGTACTGTACCGTAACTCAGGAGGTTATACAGCTAGTTCCAGTCCTGCAGGTTAACAGTACTGTACCGTAACTCAGGGAGGTGATACAGCTGGTTCCAGTCCTGCAGGCTGACAGTACTGTACCGTAACTCAGGGAGGTGATACAGCTAGTTCCAGGCCTGCAGGCTGACAGTACTGTACCGTAACTCAGGGAGGTGATACAGCTAGTTCCAGTCCTGCAGGCTAACAGTACTGTACCGTAACTCAGGGAGGTGATACAGCTAGTTCCAGTCCTGCAGGCTAACAGTACTGTACCGTAACTCAGGGAGGTGATACAGCTGGTTCCAGTCCTGCAGGCTGACAGTACTGTACCGTAACTCAGGGAGGTGATACAGCTAGTTCCAGTCCTGCAGGCTGACAGTACTGTACCGTAACTCAGGGAGGTGATACAGCTAGTTCCAGTCCTGCAGGCTAACAGTACTGTACCGTAACTCAGGGAGGTGATACAGCTAGTTCCAGTCCTGCAGGTTAACAGTACTGTACCGTAACTCAGGGAGGTGATACAGCTGGTTCCAGTCCTGCAGGCTGACAGTACTGTACCGTAACTCAGGGAGGTGATACAGCTAGTTCCAGTCCTGCAGGCTAACAGTACTGTGCCGTAACTTGATATAAACCGTTTGATCCTTCCCAGAACCTTCCCAGTCCGCCTCATTTTAGAATCACCTACAATTAGGATGTTGCTGTTTCTGCAGACGTGCTGACAGACAGACAACCACTGGGTGATACATACATAGTATGCTATCCACACACACACACACAACACACACACACACACACACACACACACACACACACACACACACACACACACACACACACACACACACACACACACACACACACACACACACACACACACACACACACACACACACACACACACCATTACTGCATCAGCAGTAATTAGGATTAAGGATTACTACATGGCAGGCAAGAGATGAACAGGCTTTAATGAACTATGTGGAGACATGCAAGTAAACAGCGGTAGACAAGCCCCATGATGACAGTATCTCTGGGGAGAACAGCCCCCCCCCCCCTGCTAGGCTGCCCTCCAGGCTGCTGCTGCAAGACGAAGGAGCTGTGCTGAATCAGCGCTTTCTGCTAAGCTCTGCCAGCGCACCTCCATACGTTTACTCAGGCACACTAACACACACGCACACACCGCCAGAGATCACATACACACAATTGCTCACATGCAATATAATAAGATACACGCCATCAACTAAGAACAACCAACTTCACACACACACACACGCACACGCACACGCACACGCACACACTCATTATGAGTTGGGTACACATAGGGTTATTCGGTGACTGTATTACCGCCACACCGGCGGTCACTAGTCATGATGGCAGTCAAACTCCATGTGACCATTTATTCACAGTAATTAGTTTTCTCCAAGCTCTGATGCTGCTGCTGGTCATTAGTAGCCTACCAAACTTGCTAACTGACTGCTACTCAGCACTGTACTGGCGCTCTAATCACACTTACATCAGTGCAAATGTAATCAAAAATCATATCAAACACTTCATGTTGCACAACATTTCTATAGGCTATGTAATTGCGTGAGAAAACAGAGTGATGGCCTCTGTTAAAAAGAGGAGGATCCCATCAGCTTTCTATAGGCTAGACCTACTATATGTATTTCTCAACCTTCCTATTATTAAGCACATTGCGTCTCTGTAAAACAGGTGTATTGCCTAACTGGCTGGCATGAAAATGAACCATGGGAAAAGCATCCTCCATTCGCTAAAGATGACATGTATTTTTTCCCAACTGCCCCTGTTTCGATACAGGTGCAGGAAAATGGTCCATTCTAAATCAAAACAAATTTTACACGTATATTATTTAGTCAAGATTAAATCAAGAATAGTTTGATGGGTGACAATATTAGCCTATCATGCTTTTTTTGTGCTAATTTTTCAAATCAAAGTCGTAGCCTATCCCATAGGCCTGTACATTTTGATAAGGTTTGCATCACAACTAAAGTGGCCAAATAACTTCTTAAAATGAAGCACATTAATCCACTTTACAAAGGGTGCAGAGCCTCACTAGAATACATAAGCAGCTTGTGAGTTTCTAGTTTGGGGAAGATAATTTTCACCATAAAAATGCCCCTTTATAATAAAAGCATTACATGCATAATTGCATTTGTTGTCACTTTTGATAACGGTGTTTTCCGCAAATGGAACATTCACTCTTATAGCCTACTGCTGCCGCGCATTGCTGCTCTTATAATCATATTTTTTTAATTATGCGCTTATAATCAGCATTTTAAGTTAAACGTTCTGATCAGTTGCGTCAGCCTCATTGCGTAAAACAAGTTTTTTGATGTTAGTGGTTGTATTAATTCGGGATCTATAGCATCCCACAACTGTCCCAGACTATATTTGGAATATTTATTTCTCGCACAGAATAGAATAGGGCAACTTTTGTACTATGGGGGAAAGTAGATTGAGATAGGCTAGTGCTTTTGCTGTTTGTTAGGTCTATTCATCTTGTTGGCTGACGAAAAGTAAATGTGGACAGTTTTTCCAATATCTTCAATAAGCACCTCGGAATCGGATAAGGACGCAGGCAGTTCCATCACCAATGTGTCTGTCTTCACTTGTAGCCTCTGAAAAATACCCGATGACGTGACAGAGAGTCATGTGAGTTAGAGGTGCTTCGGAGCAAGCAGCACTCAGGGAGAAGGGAACTGTAATTATTATATTCACCCGAAGGGCACAAGGGCCACTGACCGCAAAAGGTATGGATTTTTTTAGGAAGATTATGGCCACACAAAGGGGATGCAGCCGGGAAATTTGAGGCATTATCAAGTGCTTGTCAAATTGTGACAGATGAAGTGTGTTCAACCTACGCAAAAAACATACAACTTTTCATACAACTTACCCAGCCCTAGCGTACACACACACACACACACGCGCACACACACACACGCACGCACGCACGCACGCACGCACGCACGCACGCACACACACACACACACACACACACACACACACACACACACACACACACACACAGATATAGCCCCCCTCCTCACACAGACACACACACACAAACTCTCTCATACAAACTCTCAAACACACAAATACACACAAACACACCCACCGGTCTGAAGAACTGTGCAGTCTACTGTGAGGGATGTGTGTGCGTGAGTGTGTCTCCGTGTGTTGTCAGAAAGGTGAAATAAACTAGTCCAGTTTTGTCCCTGGCAGCAGAAAGCCTATCCATAGCGCCACGCTGCTAATACACCAATCAATAGCTATTACATTCCCTGTTACACACCTGCAAGCAGGCAGGCATACGCACACACACAAAGAGGCACGAGGACACATAGACACCTCGGTGCCTACACCTGCGTCCCTTACTGCACAGACAGCTGGCACTCATATCACAACCGAAGCGGCGCTGCACAATCTATAAGAAAGCAAAAATAAGTTAGTTTGCGAGAATGTTCTGTCCATCAGATTGATAAAGCTTGTTTTGTCTCTTGCTAACAGAACTTTAGCCCTTCCAGTTTTGTGACCTGTGTGCAGTGATTGTGTTAGCGTATTTCCCTGGGCAGGTTTCTGTAGGCTCTGTATGTCCTAGAGGGTTGTATGCGTACAGATATGAACGCATGCATCCGTCCATGTGTGTGCACCCACCCGCGTGTTTGTGTGTTGTGTGTTATTAGAGTGTTGGTCGAGTGCTATTAGAGACGTCATTACAGGCCTGATCAACAATACTCATCGAGTGGGATGAACCCTGCACACTGTGATGCAACAGAAGCCAGGATTACGCTAGCTGAGGATGGGCGGCAGGTAGGAGGATTGGACCAGTAACCGAAAGATCACTGGCTCGAATCCCACAGCCGATGGGCCCTTGAACAAGGCACTTAACCCTGGATGAAGAGCTTCTGCTAAATTACTGAAATGTAATGTAAAAATAATTACACATATACAGGTAAGGGGGGTTCAAGGACGTATGCATTCACATACAGTACGTGCAAAGGCACACACACACACACACACACACACACACATACACACACACACACACACACACACACACACACACACACACACACACAACTGCTCTGCGTATTACATTACAGATTACACTGGGAACAGATCCAGGAGAGGAGGAGGAAGATATCAGCTCTACCCTCGTCTTCTCTACTCATTTCCTCTCCTCCACCTCTTCGCTATATCTCTCTCTCCCTATCTCTTAGTCTTTGCATCGTCAGGTTATTATTCTCATTGCAGATGGAACTGTGACTGACAGAGAATGATCATATTCTATATTCTATCTGCTCACCATTCCCTGGGTTACAGCCTGTGGTGGAGAAAGTACCCGATTGTCATACTAGAGTAAAAGTAAAGATACCTTAATAGAAAATGACTCAAGTAAAAGTGAAAGTCACCCAGTAAAATACTAATTGAGTAAAAGTCTAAAAGTATCTGGTTTTGAACATACTTAAGTATCAAAAGTAAATAAAATTGCAAAAATATACTCAAGTATCAAAAGTAAGAGTAAAAATAATTTCACATTTCTTATACTAAGCAAAGCAGACAGGAATTATTTTTAGATTATACATTTTTTTCTGGATAGCCAGGGGCACACTCCAACAAAGGCATGATTTACAAACAAAGCATTTGTGTTTAGTGAGTCTGCCAGATCAGAGGCAGTAGGGATGACCAGGGATGTTCTCTTGAGAAGTGAGAACATAAGTATGTGACCTGTCCAGGAAAACCTTGGGGACCTAGTTACTGTATGTATGGCCTAGGCATGTCCATGGAGTTGATTGGATGGCACAATGTTATTCTCACTACATTAATCATGTCACACTGGAGAGAAATAATGGCATGATACATTGCCATTGCTGAATGCATTGCAGACCATATAGAAGGTGCCTAAAGTTATCAATTGCCTCTTCCCAAAGGAGAAGTAAGAAAATGTATGTCTGTTTGATATGGGAGTTATGTTGAGTTGACAGGCTCAACTGGTTACATTGCATGAATAGAAATATAGATGAACTAATATATACATGTAAAGTGTTTGTCCCGTGTTTCATGAGCTGAAGAAAAAGGTCCCAGACATTTTCCATACGCACAAAAGTGTATCTCTCTTAAATGTTGTGCACACATTTGTTTACATCCCTGTTAGTGAGCATTTCTCATTTGCCAAGATAATCCATCCACCAGACAGGTGTGGCATATCAAGCTGCTGATTAAACAGCATGATCATTGCACTCTAAAATGTGCCGTTTTGTCACACAACACAATGACACAGATGTCTCAAGTTGTAAGGGAGCGTGCAATTGGCATGCTGACAGCAGGAATGTCCACCAGCGCTGTTGCCAGAGAATGTAATGTTCATTTATCTACCATAAGCCGCCTCCAACGTCGTTTTACAGAATTTGGTAGTAGGTCCAACCGGCCTCACAACCATGCCAGCCCAGGACTTCCACATCCGGCTTCTTCGCCTGCAGGATCGTCTGAGTCCAGCCACCCGGACATCTGATGAAACTGAGGAACATTTCTGCCTGTAATAAAGCGCTTTTAAAAATTCTGATTGGCTGGGCCTGGCTCCCAATTGGGTGGGCCTATGCCCTCCCAGGCCCACCCATGGCTACGGTCCAGCCCAGTCTTGGGAAATCCATCAATGAAATTAAATTGACAGATTTCTTTTTAAGAACTGTTGCGTTTATTCTTTTGTTCAGTATAGATTCAATGTAGATTCTGCAAGAAAAGCAGGTTCCTTCCCCCTATATGTTATGGGAAGGTGTGTAATATAGCATTTTATGTTGTCATCATTGGTTAGGCCCTTCTCTCCTCGAGTCTATAGCATGTACAGTATAGGCCACTGTGACCAGGCCTAGTCACGTATGATTTGATGTGTGTCCCCGTGTGAGTGTATGTCTCTGTCTCTGTCTCTCTCTCTCTCTCTCTCACTTGATGTCTGCATGGACCACAACCAACTCTAGCTACAACGAAAAATGACACGCAGCAAAATAGATCAGTCATTACTTAATGAGCCCTATCTCTCCCTTACCTTGGGGGCGAACGAGCATGCAGCGCATTGGTTATTACCTCTAATAGCCGGGAAGAGGACTGGACTGCTGTCGGGCTGCTCCTCTGAAGGGGCTATTCATTTGGCTAGACAATTAGCCTATGAGCCCTAATGGACCCGCAGTGGCACATTAGGCCCACGACCCACCAAGAATAGAAAGGTTTAAAGGCGGATGCTCTCCCTTTTCAATGTGCACGTGCAGGCATCTTAAAATAAAAGCCTAGCTCTCTATGTCTCTGCCTGCCCCAAGCCCAGTATCCTCCAATATGTCTGTGCACCTACGTTTGATTGCGGAACAGAGAAGCAGATATGAGTTTTTTTAGTTGTTTTGTGTGGAACACTTCAAAGATAGCCTTTTCTGGACAAGTAATACTTTTGCAAGAGAAATACAGCTTTAAAGTCTTCAAATGGAACGTAGACCCCAGTTATGGAATACCTTGGGGAGGTAAGAGCTGGAATGTAGGCAATAGCAACTATGATTGCCTTGATTCTATGATTGTTGAAAGCCCTGTTATTATGTGTTTGTCTTCCACTTGAGCTGCTATGACTTCCGACCGAGTGCAGCAAGAGTCGCTAATATTACGCAACTTTATGACTACGTAACGTGATGACGTTCCAGTGGCACAGTTCTACCATGGGGCATAGAGAAAATGCTATTTTACACATTTTGCCATGAGGCTGAGAGAAAATGTAGCTGTTTTAGAGCTACTTTCCTGCTACTCTCCACAGTCTGACCCCCCCCAAAAATAATAATGTCTTATGATATGTTCATACGTTATCTGGGGGGCCTGACCTCCGGGGGGAACCCAAACCCTCCCAAAATACACACCTGCACACAGGCAGGTATATACGCACACACACAGACACACGCACCAGTATAATTTAAAAAAAATAATTATAATAATGCAGTATATATTTAAGTGATAATGCTCGAGAAGCCAGTGTTTGGAGGAGGATATATTGGCACGGGTGTTGTTAGGCCCGAGATGAACTCATCCCAAACCATCTAAATTGGGTTGAGGTTGGGTGATTGTGGAGGCCATCTGATGCAGCACTCCATCTCTCTACTTGGTCAAAATTGCCCTTACACAGCCTGGAGGTGTATTATGGGTCATTGTCATGTTGAAAAACAAATGATAGCCCCGCTAAGTGCAAACCAGATGCAGAATGCTGTGGTAGCCGTGTTGGTTAGCGTGCCTTGAATTCAAAATAAATCACTGACAGTGTCACCAGCAAAGCACCCTCACCCATCACACCTCCTCCTCCATGCTTCACGGTGGGAAATACATGCAGAGATAATCCGTTCACCTTCTCTGTGTCTTACAAAGACACAGCGGTTGGAACTAAAAATCTCAAATTTGTACTCATCAGACCAACGGACAGATTTCCACATGTCTAATGTCCATTGCTCGTGTTTCTTGGCCCAAGCAATTCTCTTCTTTTTACTGGGGTCCTTTAGTAGTGGTTTCTTTGCAGCAATTCGGCCATGAAGGCCTGATTCTCCTCTGAACAGTTGATGTTGAGATGTGTCTGTTACTTAAACTCTGTGACGCATTTATTTGTTTATTTATTTATTTGAGTTGACCTACCTTTCCACCCCAGACAGAGTAAGCCTACCTTTCCACCCCAGACAGAGTAAGCCTACCTTTCCACCCCAGACAGAGTAGGCCTACCTTTCCACCCCAGACAGAGTAGGCCTACCTTTCCACCCCAGACAGAGTAAGCCTACCTTTCCACCCCAGACAGAGTAGGCCTACCTTTCCACCCCAGTCAGAGTTGGCCTACCTTTCCACCCCAGACAGAGTTGGCCTACCTTTCCACCCCAGACAGACTAGGCCTACCTTTCCACCCCAGACAGAGTAAGCCTACCTTTCCACCCCAGACAGAGTAGGCCTACCTTTCCACCCCAGTCAGAGTTGGCCTACCTTTCCACCCCAGACAGAGTTGGCCTACCTTTCCACCCCAGACAGACTAGGCCTACCTTTCCACCCCAGACAGACTAGGCCTACCTTTCCACCCCAGACAGAGTTGGCCTACCTTTCCACCCCAGACAGAGTTGACCTACCTTTCCACCCCAGACAGAGTAGGCCTACCTTTCCACCCCAGACAGAGTTGGCCTACCTTTCCACCCCTGACAGAGTTGACCTACCTTTCCACCCCAGACAGAGTTGACCTACCTTTCCACCCCAGACAGAGTAGGCCTACCTTTCCACCCCAGACAGAGTTGACCTACCTTTCCACCCCAGACAGAGTTGACCTACCTTTCCACCCCAGACAGAGTTGGCCTACCTTTCCACCCCAGACAGAGTTGACCTACCTTTCCACCCCAGACAGAGTTGGCCTACCTTTCCACCCCAGACAGAGTTGGCCTACCTTTCCACCCCAGACAGACTAGGCCTACCTTTCCACCCCAGACAGAGTAGGCCTACCTTTCCACCCCAGACAGAGTTGACCTACCTTTCCACCCCAGACAGAGTTGACCTACCTTTCCACCCCCAGACAGAGTTGGCCTACCTTTCCACCCAAGACAGAGTTGACCTACCTTTCCACCCCAGACAGAGTAGGCCTACCTTTCCACCCCAGTCAGAGTTGGCCTACCTTTCCACCCCAGACAGAGTTGGCCTACCTTTCCACCCCAGACAGACTAGGCCTACCTGTCCACCCCCAGTCAGAGTTGGCCTACCTTTCCACCCCAGACAGAGTTGACCTACCTTTCCACCCCAGACAGAGTAGGCCTACCTTTCCACCCCAGACAGAGTTGACCTACCTTTCCACCCCAGACAGAGTAGGCCTACCTTTCCACCCCAGACAGAGTTGGCCTACCTTTCCACCCCAGAGAGTTGGCCTACCTTTCCACCCCAGACAGAGTTGACCTACCTTTCCACCCCAGACAGAGTAGGCCTACCTTTCCACCCCAGACAGAGTTGACCTACCTTTCCACCCCAGACAGAGTAGGCCTACCTTTCCACCCCAGACAGAGTTGACCTACCTTTCCACCCCAGACAGAGTTGACCTACCTTTCCACCCCAGACAGAGTTGGCCTACCTTTCCACCCCAGACAGAGTTGACCTACCTTTCCACCCCAGACAGAGTAGGCCTACCTTTCCACCCCAGACAGAGTTGGCCTACCTTTCCACCCCAGACAGACTAGGCCTACCTTTCCACCCCAGACAGAGTAGGCCTACCTTTCCACCCCAGACAGAGTTGACCTACCTTTCCACCCCAGACAGAGTAGGCCTACCTTTCCACCCCAGACAGAGTTGACCTACCTTTCCACCCCAGACAGAGTAGGCCTACCTTTCCACCCCAGACAGAGTTGGCCTACCTTTCCACCCCAGACAGAGTTGGCCTACCTTTCCACCCCAGACAGAGTTGACCTACCTTTCCACCCCAGACAGAGTAGGCCTACCTTTCCACCCCAGACAGACTAGGCCTACCTTTCCACCCCAGACAGAGTTGACCTACCTTTCCACCCCAGACAGAGTTGGCCTACCTTTCCACCCCAGACAGAGTTGGCCTACCTTTCCACCCCAGACAGAGTTGGCCTACCTTTCCACCCCAGACAGAGTAGGCCTACCTTTCCACCCCAGACAGAGTTGACCTACCTTTCCACCCCAGACAGAGTAGGCCTACCTTTCCACCCCAGACAGAGTTGGCCTACCTTTCCACCCCAGACAGAGTTGACCTACCTTTCCACCCCAGACAGAGTAGGCCTACCTTTCCACCCCAGTCAGAGTTGGCCTACCTTTCCACCCCAGACAGAGTTGGCCTACCTTTCCACCCCAGACAGAGTTGACCTACCTTTCCACCCCAGACAGAGTTGGCCTACCTTTCCACCCCAGACAGACTAGGCCTACCTTTCCACCCCAGACAGAGTTGGCCTACCTTTCCACCCCAGACAGAGTTGGCCTACCTTTCCACCCCAGACAGAGTAGGCCTACCTTTCCACCCCAGACAGAGTAGGCCTACCTTTCCACCCCAGACAGAGTTGACCTACCTTTCCACCCCAGACAGAGTTGGCCTACCTTTCCACCCCAGACAAAGTTGGCCTACCTTTCCACCCCAGACAGAGTTGGCCTACCTTTCCACCCCAGACAGAGTAGGCCTACCTTTCCACCCCAGACAGAGTAGGCCTACCTTTCCACCCCAGACAGAGTTGACCTACCTTTCCACCCCAGACAGAGTTGGCCTACCTTTCCACCCCAGACAAAGTTGGCCTACCTTTCCACCCCAGACAGAGTTGACCTACCTTTCCACCCCAGACAGAGTTGACCTACCGAAGCAGAAAAATGTAAGCTTTAACTGCTGGCTACTCTTCTTCCTTTGCTAAACCCAACGAGAGAAGGTCACAAGTGTTTCCCTAAAAGCTGTCTGAGTTTAAACATCTTCTATTGTACAGAAAGTGAATCGCTTAATCAATGGATAGTGACAGAATTAGATTACTTCCCAAGCAAAGTAAATGTTTTGTCTCCTCGGCTTTAGAAGGTTGTAGCTCAGCCTTTGAATGACAAACAAACTAAACAATGATATCCCCATATGCATCGGAGTCACGTCTTTCCTGGGTATTTTACAGCTTGTTTCTAGCATAAAGTATCACAGACCAAATCGCTTGTTATTGATCCCTTTATATAATCGGATCCGTTTTATTTTCTTTAAAATCTTAAGATAACACGTGGTAGGCCAGTGATTGCCATTTTCTTTAATTAAAGAAAGATCTATGGCATACCCTCTCACACCCCCTCAATTCCGAGTCTTGGTTTTAACTTAACAGCCATTCACTGACACAGAGGTAGGCTATTTTAAGATTGCATGGTGGGTGGAGGAATTGACCAAGACATCTATGGGAATAGCAGCCTATAGCCAGATTTAATCTGTCAAACAGGTCGGCCGACCTCTTATTTCTTAAATAGGAAGAAATAGGCTCCAACACAAAGCCCTCTTGTTGTTAGTAAAGTCTAATTCGAATGAAGAAATGAATTATGCCTCTTTGAATTTGCCCACATTCAGCACCATGAGCAGTCTATTTCTGACTGATTGTGCTGCGGCCGCTCTTCAAGTTTCAGCACCAGAATATACGTTACGCGAATCTGGCTTATTGAGGAGATCAATAACTCTGATAAATACATCATGGGCAAGAAACATATTGTTTTTAACAACATCTACTGTAGTAGCAGCACGCTATCAAGAGTTGACCTCCAGTCCTCCTCTTCTTTGTGCCTTCCTTCTTAAACTGAAAAGAACATAGGCTAGTAGGCTAGTCTGCGCGCAATAATATATATATATATATATTTTGGACTACTGTAGGTCTAATCCCAAAATATTTTGAAAGATGCCTTTGACTCTCCTCCTGAACTGCCACTTGCACAGCCATTGGATGGCAGCACACAAAAACATTTCTGATTAGCAAGAGCAGAGCAGGCTGGCGCTCAGGGTTGGAATACCCATTGCAGTGTGTAATGCAGCCGAGTTGTATTTACCATGCCAGCAGCTATTTAAGAAATGTAACTTTACTCTGTGCTTCTCCCAGCATGCACTTCATAGCATATAGCCTATAAGCTATGGATCATTTGATTGAGACCCCACTAAATAGACTATAGCGCACTTGATAGTGCACGCCCAGCGAAGAATCAGGGATGAGGGCGGCACTGAGAAATATTTAAATTTCATCAATTCCAAATTACTTGACCCTCTCTGGACTAGTTTTAAAGAACCTAAACCTTCCCCAGAAATTGAAAAACCATGACCCTCCCCCATTTTCCTCCATGTAACCAATCTGTAAATGTAGATCCACCAGTAACCAGGCAGAATGAATGGGCCCAAAAAAATTGAAGCTCATCCATAATGCAGCAAATTCTGAAGTAAAACTATGAGATCAGGTTGAAACAAGACATTTGATCTGACCAAAGACCCAAATCCTTCCCGCAACTCACCGAGGTACAGTCCTCCGGGAGAAGTAAGTCACTATTGGAAACACCAAGCAGCTGGTGACAAGCGCACACAAACTGGTTCAAGCAAGGGCAGCATGAGCATGCACCAAAACGAGACATATAAGACAATTCACTTTAGTATCTTGTGGTTTTGTATTGTAATGTTTTTAAAATTGTATAAACTGCCTTCATTTTATTGGACCCCAGGAAGAGTAGCTACGGCTTTGGCAGCAGCTAACGGGGATCCGTAATAAATACAAATACAACTAAGGTGCAACCGCAAACCTGAATCCGGCTCGTTAGCGACCGTCGTTTCGGTCACGTTAGCCATCTTACTCATTTCTATAGCCGAGCTAAGCAACCCTAAGAATAACGAATTACGACGAAAACAAAACGCAGACTCTAACGCACAACGGCCAAGGGGGGAGAACGCCCAACCACAAATGGTAACAGTTTAGCTGGAGCAAAGTTTGATTCTCGCATTCCAAATGATTTTTACGATCATAGCGTGAATCGTTCTACTGTACTCGAGGTGAAAAGTGGAAGAATTGAAGGAGTGAACCCCTGACTCAGTGTTTATCACCTGTGAAAGTCAGGGTTTGGCCTTGTCAGGCGTGATTGTAGTTCCCGCCATAGTGATGTGTTATACTGAGAGTACTGCCTGAAAGGGAACAAAAGGATGAGAACGAGAAGTCAGATTATCCTTCACTGTGTTGGCCCACACAGCTGAGCAGGAAATGCATGAATAAACTGCTTCCTGTGGTCGGGGCGGAAGAGGGGTGCGAGAAAAAGGGATGTGTTCAGCCGTGAAAGTACAATTCTCCTGTTCTAGCAGACACCATCTGTCAGGAATAGTGGCAGAACTCAGTGTGTGTGTGTGGTGTGTGTAGCAGCCTCAGAATCCCCCAGGTCCTGCTGTTAGGTTGTCTCTCCCTTTTGTCTCTTCAATGCAATATTCGACGTCTGCTCAAGTCCCCAGGACATCGAGAGATGCTTTTAATAGTTTGCTAGGGCTTTGGGGATGGCGGATGGGCATGAACTGCGATCTCTGGCTCAGAGGATTGCGGG
>NW_027013775.1:0-15236 GCF_036934945.1 Oncorhynchus masou masou | reverse complement strand
AAACTAAAATTCAAATACATTTACATTTACATTTAAGTCATTTGGCAGACGCTCTTATCCAGAGCGACTTACAAATTGGTGAATTCACCTTATGACATCCAGTGGAACAGCCACTTTACAATAGTGCATCTAAATCATTTAAGGGGGGGGGGAGGATTACTTATCCTATCCTAGGTATTCCTTAAAGAGGTGGGGTTTCAGGTGTCTCCGGAAGGTGGTGATTGACTCCGCTGTCCTGGCGTCGTGAGGGAGTTTGTTCCACCATTGGGGGGCCAGAGCAGCGAACAGTTTTGACTGGGCTGAGCGGGAACTGTACTTCCTCAGTGGTAGGGAGGCGAGCAGGCCAGAGGTGGATGAACGCAGTGCCCTTGTTTGGGTGTAGGGCCTGATCAGAGCCTGGAGGTACTGCGGTGCCGTTCCCCTCACAGCTCCGTAGGCAAGCACCATGGTCTTGTAGCGGATGCGAGCTTCAACTGGAAGCCAGTGGAGAGAGCGGAGGAGCGGGGTGACGTGAGAGAACTTGGGAAGGTTGAACACCAGACGGGCTGTGGCGTTCTGGGTGAGTTGTAGGGGTTTAATGGCACAGGCAGGAGCCCAGCCAACAGCGAGTTGCAGTAATCCAGACGGGAGATGACAAGTGCCTGGATTAGGACCTGCGCCGCTCCTGTGTGAGGCAGGGTCGTACTCTGCGGATGTTGTAGAGCATGAACCTACAGGAACGGGCCACCGCCTTGATGTTAGTTGAGAACGACAGGGTGTTGTCCAGGATCACGCCAAGGTTCTTAGCGCTCTGGGAGGAGGACACAATGGAGTTGTCAACCGTGATGGCGAGATCATGGAACGGGCAGTCCTTCCCTGGGAGGAAGAGCAGCTCCGTCTTGCCGAGGTTCAGCTTGAGGTGGTGATCCGTCATCCACACTGATATGTCTGCCAGACATGCAGAGATGCGATTCGCCACCTGGTCATCAGAAGGGGGAAAGGAGAAGATTAATTGTGTGTCGTCTGCATAGCAATGATAGGAGAGACCATGTGAGGTTATGACAGAGCCAAGTGACTTAGTGTATAGCGAGAATAGGAGAGGGCCTAGAACAGAGCCCTGGGGGACACCAGTGGTGAGAGCGCGTGGTGAGGAGACAGATTCTCGCCACGCCACCTGGTAGGAGCGACCTGTCAGGTAGGACGCAATCCAAGCGTGGGCCGCGCCGGAGATGCCCAACTCGGAGAGGGTGGAGAGGAGGATCTGATGGTTCACAGTATCGAAGGCAGCCGATAGGTCTAGAAGGATGAGAGCAGAGGAGAGAGAGTTAGCTTTAGCAGTGCGGAGCGCCTCCGTGATACAGAGAAGAGCAGTCTCAGTTGAATGACTAGTCTTGAAACCTGACTGATTTGGATCAAGAAGGTCATTCTGAGAGAGATAGCGGGAGAGCTGGCCAAGGACGGCACGTTCAAGAGTTTTGGAGAGAAAAGAAAGAAGGGATACTGGTCTGTAGTTGTTGACATCGGAGGGATCGAGTGTAGGTTTTTTCAGAAGGGGTGCAACTCTCGCTCTCTTGAAGACGGAAGGGACGTAGCCAGCGGTCAGGGATGAGTTGATGAGCGAGGGGTGAGGTAAGGGAGAAGGTCTCCGGAAATGGTCTGGAGAAAGAGAGGAGGGGATAGGGTCAAGCGGGCAGGTTGTTGGGCGGCCGGCCATCACAAGAAGCGAGATTTCATCTGGAGAGAGGGGAGAAAGAGGTCAGAGCACAGGGTAGGGCAGTGTGAGCAGAACCAGCGGTGTCGTTTGACTTAGCAAACGAGGATCGGATGTCGTCGACCTTCTTTTCAAAATGGTTGACGAAGTCATCTGCAGAGAGGGAGGAGGGGGTAGGGGGAGGAGGATTCAGGAGGGAGGAGAAGGTGGCAAAGAGCTTCCTAGGGTTAGAGGCAGATGCTTGGAATTTAGAGTGGTAGAAAGTGGCTTTAGCAGCAGAGACAGAGGAGGAAAATGTAGAGAGGAGGGAGTGAAAGGATGCCAGGTCTGCAGGGAGGCGAGTTTTCCTCCATTTCCGCTCGGCTGCCTGGAGCCCTGTTCTGTGAGCTCGCAATGAGTCGTCGAGCCACGGAGCGGGAGGGGAGGACCGAGCCGGCCTGGAGGATAGGGGACATAGAGAGTCAAGGATGCAGAAAGGGAAGAGAGGAGGGTTGAGGAGGCAGAATCAGGAGATAGGTTGGAGAAGGTTTGAGCAGAGGGAAGAGATGATAGGATGGAAGAGGAGAGAGTAGCGGGGGAGAGAGAGCGAAGGTTGGGACGGCGCGATACCATCCGAGTAGGGGCAGTGTGGGAAGTGTTGGATGAGAGCGAGAGGGAAAAGGATACAAGGTAGTGGTCGGAGACTTGGAGGGGAGTTGCAATGAGGTTAGTGGAAGAACAGCATCTAGTAAAGATGAGGTCGAGCGTATTGCCTGCCTTGGGAGTAGGGGGGGAAGGTGAGAGGGTGAGGTCAAAAGAGGAGAGGAGTGGAAAGAAGGAGGCAGAGAGGAATGAGTCAAAGGTAGACGTGGGGAGGTTAAAGTCGCCCAGGACTGTGAGAGGTGAGCCGTCCTCAGGAAAGGAGCTTATCAAGGCATCAAGCTCATTGATGAACTCTCCGAGGGAACCTGGAGGGCGATAAATGATAAGGATGTTAAGCTTGAAAGGGCTGGTAACTGTGACAGCATGGAATTCAAAGGAGGCGATAGACAGATGGGTAAGGGAGAAAGAGAGAATGACCACTTGGGAGAGATGAGGATCCGGTGCCACCACCCCGCTGACCAGAAGCTCTCGGGTGTGCGATAACACGTGGGCGGACGAAGAGAGAGCAGTAGGAGTAGCAGTGTTATCTGTGGTGATCCATGTTTCCGTCAGTGCCAAGAAGTCGAGGGACTGGAGGGAGGCATAGGCTGAGATGAACTCTGCCTTGTTGGCCGCAGATCGGCAGTTCCAGAGGCTACCGGAGACCTGGAACTCCACGTGGGTCGTGCGCGCTGGGACCACCAGATTAGGGTGGCCGCGGCCACGCGGTGTGGAGCGTTTGTATGGTCTGTGCAGAGAGGAGAGAACAGGGATAGATAGACACATAGTTGACAGGCTACAGAAGAGGCTACGCTAATGCAAAGGAGATTGGAATGACAAGTGGACTACACGTCTCGAATGTTCAGAAAGTTAAGCTTACGTAGCAAGAATCTTATTGACTAAAATGATTGAAATGATACAGTACTGCTGGAGTAGGCTAGCTGGCAGTGGCTGCGTTGTTGACTTTGTAGGCTAGCTGGCAGTGGGTGCGTTGTTGACACTACACTAATCAAGTCGTTCCGTTGAGTGTAATAGTTTCTACAGTGCTGCTATTCCGGGGCTAGCTGGCTAGCTAGCAGTGTTGATAACGTTACGTTACGTTAAAAGAACGACAATAGCTGGCTAGCTAACCTAGAAAATCGCTCTAGACTACACAATTGTCTTTGATACAAAGACGGCTATGTAGCTAGCTAGCTACGATCAAACAAATCAAACCGTTGTACTGTAATGAAGTGAAATGAAAATGTGATACTACCTGTGGAGCGAAGCGGAATGTTGACCGGGTTGTTGAAGTTCTATTCGGTAGACGTTGGCTAGCTGTTGGCTAGCTAGCTAGCAGTATCTCCTACGTTAAGGACGACAAATAGCTGGCTAGCTAACCTCGGTAAATTAAGATAATCACTCTAAGTCTACACACTCTAAACTACACAATTATCTTGGATACGAAGACAGCAAAGACAACTATGTAGCTAGCTAACACTACACTAATCAAGTCGTTCAGTTGAGTGTAATAGTTTCTACAGTGCTGGTATTCGGTGGACGTTAGCTAGCTGCTGGGCAGATAGCAGTGTAGACTACGTTAGGACGACAAAATACGAAATACGATAATTACGATAATTACGCAATTATCTTTGATACAAAGACGGCTATGTAGCTAGCTAAGAAGAAATTGCTAAGATTAGACAAATCAAACCGTTGTACTATAATGAAATGTAATGAAAAGTTATACTACCTGCGGACCGAAGTGTAGATGCGACCGCTCGCTCCAAACCGGAAGCAAATGGGAATAGGAAGTACCAGTGACTCACTCAATACGAAAGTGGTCCGATGAAGCGGATGCTAAGCTACAGGACTGTTTTGATAGCACAGACTGGATTCACCCTATGGCATTGAAGAGTTTACCAAATCAGTCACCGGCTTCATTAATAAGTGCATTGACGACATCGTCCCCACAACGACAGTAGGTACATATCCCAACCAGAAGCCATGGATTACAGGCAACACCCCCACTGAGCTAAAGGCTAGAGCTGCCGCTTTCAATGAGCGTGAGACACTAGTTTGAACTCCCTACGACGAACCATCAAACAGACTACACCAGCTCTGACACTCGTCGGATGTGGCAGGGCTTGCAAGCTATCACAGACAAAAGGAAACCCAGCCGCGAGCTGTCCAGTGATGCGACCCTACCAGACCAGCTAAATACGCTTCGAGGCTAGCAACACTGAACTGTGCATGCATGAGAGCACCAGCTGTTCTGGACGACTGTGTGATCACGCTCTTCATAGCCGATGTGAGCAAGACATTTAAACAGGTTAACATTCACAAGGCTGCAGAACCAGAAGGATTACCCAGGACGCGTACTCAGAGCATGCGCTGACCAGCTGGCAAGTGTTTTCAATTACATTTTCAACCTCTCCTTGACCCAGTCTGTACCTACTGTACATGTTTCAAGCAGACCACCATAGTCCTTGTGCCCAACAACGCCAAGGTAACCTATCAGCCCATAGCACTCACATCTGTGGCCATTACATTTTAAGTTATCGTTACTCAATATGTATTTATTATTTGTGTTATTGTTTTTCAATTTATTCCCTGTGTTATTATTTTTTTTCTACTATTTCTATTTTTTTTCTCTGCATTGTTGGGAAGGGCCCGTAAAGTCAGCATTTCACTGTTATTCTACACCTGCTGTTTACAAAGCATGTGACAAATACAATTTGATTTGATTCACCGCCTCTGAGACTGGATATTATCAGAACCTGGAAAGGTAGTATTGTGTCAAAGGCTTTCCATTTTTAATTAACAGTCAAGTAAACTCCTCCAGAGTTATATAAGTCTGCTGACTGTGCAAGTGAGAGTTTAGTTTTCTGCTTCAGCCACAACGTAATAACATTTTATAAAATGACAGCCGTGAAGGCGCTATACTTTAATTGTAGTAGTGGAATTGTTGCGTAGTTGAAAAGGAGTAGGTTTGAATTTGCCCTTCATTACTGACCATCCTAAAGTCACACCCCTAGCTCTGCTGTTTATTAGAATTCAATGGTAGGAGTTAGACATTATAATAAAAGCTTTGTGGTTATTAAGTACTGGAGGAAATGCTCATTAGGGCTAAATCTGACTATATCTGTTTTGAGCTGGCTTGTCCTCTCGTGACATAAGACCAGATCCCTCAAAACCTCCACCTTCACCTAGACGTTGGGCACAGAGGACCAGACCAAAATTGCATTCACATGATCTGCAGTGGTCTTGAGATCAACAACCCATTTGTGCTGTTCATACAGGCGTATCCTGTATGATCTAATCACCTGGTCCAGGTACTCACTAGGAGAGATACTGTCAGCATCATTAAGCTACATTCCTTTCTCTCCCGTCTCCTGAGCTCACGGGTAGCAGACATGTGAATACAGAGCTGTCTGTGCGTGTGTTTGGAGTGTGGAATGTGTGAAGCATGAAAAATGTGAGTGCCCTTTAACTTTCTCACATATCCTTTCTCCAGGAGTGTCAAGCTCAGTATGCTTTGTTTGAGGTGCCTTTGAATTTCTGGGGCTGTTTACCTACAGGAAGCCGGGAATAGCTTTATAACAATAACTGTATTTTAAACAAGCACTTTGTCTACCTTTGAATGACATACAACCAAGTGTCATTGAGCTGTTAACAGTAAGGTATGGGCATAAAAATGGTTTTGACTGGATGGGATACAGTTTTTGTCAGATTTTACTTTTCGTTGCAGGTTAGCAGAATTTACACAGTAGATTAGGATAATTAATGTGGCTAGCAGGTTAGGAGAATTAGGTTAAGGTTCGGAGAAGGGTTAGGGTTAGTATTAGCTAAAATGAAGAAAAAAATAAATATTTTATTTAACTAGGCTTGTCAGTTAAGAACAAATACTTATTTTCAATTACGGCCTATGAACTGCTTCGTTCAGGGGCAGAACTACAGATTTGTACCTTGTCAGCTCTGGGATTCGATCTTGCAACCTTTCGGTTACTAGTCCAAAGTACTAACCACGAGGCCACCTGCCTCCCGATGTTAATTTGACAAAAGCTGTATCCCTTCTAGCCATGAGCTATACAAATATGAGTATAATTGTATTTGTATTTTTTGGAGCGGGAATAAAATAAGTACAAAGGTCCAAAATGTGTCGCCTCTCCGAAAGATCTTTGGCATATGACAGGGAGGACAAGGAGTGGAATGTTAGCTAAGAACACTGGCACCCAGGCTGCAATATCTGCACTATTACAGTAATTCTGAGATCTAATGAGTTTCCCCAATAGCTTTATAATAGGTTGTGAAGAGTATCGAGCTATCACACAGTGTTCCTTCCTGCTGCAGAGTTAGCAGAAGATCTGCCTCTGCCCCACTTTTTCCCCGAGCGACAGATACACAAAGAAGACACAGAGACTGAGACAAACAGACCTAATTGGCAGCAGCCTTGTCACAGGTTTTCCCCATAGTCCTGGCTCTCCAAAGGACCCTCATTCAGCCGTTGGATTTGATGTGCCATGCAGCTACAGTGGTGTTTCTGTAGCTGCATAGTGGTGGACTTCCTATGGATGCCCTCGAACAAGTTCTGTCTGTGTAGTGATGGAGTTCCTATGGGTCCCCTCTAACAAGTTCTAGCTGTGTAGTGATGGAGTTCCTATGGTTCCCCTCCACTCAAACAAGCTCCATCTGTGTAGTGATGGAGTTCCTATGGTTCCCCTCCACTCTAACAAGCTCTCTCTGTATAGTGATGGAGTTCCTATGGGTGCCCTGTGACAAGTTCTGTCTGTGTAGTGATGGAGTTAATATGGGTCTCCCCCTCTCTAACAAGTTCTGTCTGTGTAGTGATGGAGCTCCTATGGGTCCCCTCCTCTCGAACAAGCTCTGTTTGTGTAGTGATGGCGTTCCTATGGGTGCCCTCCCCTCTAACAACTTATGTCTGTGTAGTGATGGAGTTCCTATGGGTCCCCAACCCTCAAACAAGCTCCATCTGTGTAGTGATGGAGTTCCTATGGTTCCCCTCCACTCTAACAAGCTCTCTATGTGTAGTGATGGAGCTCCTATGGGTCTCCCCCTCTCTAACAAGTTCTGTCTGTGTAGTGATGGAGCTCCTATGGGTCCCCTCCCCTCTAACAAGCTCTATCTGTGTAGTGATGGAGTTCCTATGGGTGCACTCCCCTCTAACAAGCTCTATCTGTGTAGTGATGGCGTTTCTATGGGTCCCCAACCCTCAAACAAGCTCTATCTGTGTAGTGATGGAGTTCCTATGGGTGCCCTCTAACACGTTCTGTCTGTGTCGTGATGGTGTTCCTATGGGTCCCCTCCCCTCTAACAAGCTCTATCTGTGTGGTGATGGCGTTCCTATGGGTCCCCAACCCTCAAACAAGCTCTATCTGTGTAGTGATGGAGTTCCTATGGGTGCCCTCTAACACGTTCTGTCTGTGTAGTGATGGTGTTCCTATGGGTCCCCTCCCCTCTAACAAGCTCTATCTGTGTAGTGATTGAGTTCCTATGGGTGCCCTCTAACACGTTCTGTCTGTGTCGTGATGGTGTTCCTATGGGTCCCCTCCCCTCTAACAAGCTCTATCTGTGTAGTGATGGCGTTCCTATGGGTCCCCTCCCCTCTAACAAGCTTCATCTGTGTTTTGATGGCGTTCCAATTCGTGCCCTCCTCTCTAACAAGCTCCATCTGTGTACTGATGGAGTTCCTATGGGTCACATCCACTCCAACAAGCTCTATCTGTGTAGTGATGGCGTTCCTATGGGTCCCCTCTCCTCTAACAAGCTCTATCTGTGTCGTGATGGCGTTCCTATGGGTCCCCTCCCCTCTAACAAGCTCTATCTGTGTAGTGATGGCGTTCCTATGGGTCCCTCTCCTCTAACAAGCTCTATCTGTGTCGTGATGGCGTTCCTATGGGTCCCCTCTCCTCTAACAAGCTCTATCTGTGTAGTGATGGCGTTCCTATGGGTCCCCTCCCCCCCTAACAAGCTCTATCCGTGTAGTGATGGATTTCCTATGGGTCCCCTCCCCTCTAACAAGCTCTATACGTGTAGTGATGGAGTTCCTATGGGTCCCCTCCTCTAACAAGCTCTATATGTGTCATGATGGAGTTCCCATGGGTGCCCTCTTACACGTTCTGTCTGTGTAGTGATGGAGTTCCTATGGGTCCCCTCCACTCTAACAAGCTCTATCTGTGTAGTGATGGCGTTCCTATGGGTCCCCTCCTCTAACAAGCTCTATCGGTGTAGTGATGGCGTTCCTATGGGTCCCCTCCCCTCTAACAAGCTCTATCTGTGTAGTGATGGCGTTCCTATCGGTCCCCTCCCCTAACAAGCTCTATCTGTGTAGTGATGGAGTACCCATGGGTGTCCTCTTACACGTTCTGTCTGTGTAGTGATGGAGTTCCTATGGGTCCCCTCCCCTCTTGGATGTCAGAAGGTGAATTCACCAATTTGTAAGTCGCTCTGGATAAGAGCGTCTGCTAAATGACTTAAATGTAAATGTAAATGTAACAAGTTCTATCTGTGTAGTGATGGCGTTCCTATGGGTGCCCTCTAACACGTTCTGTCTGTGTAGTGATGGAGTTCCTATGGGTCCCTTCCCCTCTAACAAGCTCTATCTGTGTAGTGATGGCGTTCCTATGGGTCCCCTCCCCTCTAACAAGCTCTATCTGTGTAGTGATGGAGTTCCTATGGGTCCACTCCACTCTAACAAGCTCTATCTGTGTCGTGATGGAGTTCCTATGGGTGCCCTCCCCTCTACCAAGCTCTGTTTGTTTCGTGATGGAGTCTCTATGGGTACCCTCCTCTCTTAAAAGCTCTTTCTGTTTAGTGATGGAGTTCCTATGGGTCCCCTGCTCTCTAACAAGCTCTGTCTGTGTAGTGATGGAGTTCCTATGGGTGTCCTGTAACAAGCTCTCTCTGTGTAGTGATGGAGTTCCTATGCGTGTCCTGTAACAAGCTCTGTCTGTGTAGTGATGGATTTCCTATGGGTTCCCTCCCCTCTAACAAGCTCTCTCTGTGTAGTGATGGAGTTCCTATGGGTTCCCTCCCCTCTAACAAGCTCTGTCCGTGTAGTGATGGAATCCCTATGGGAACCCTCCTATCTAACAACTTATGTCTGTGTAGTGATGGAGTTCCTATGGGTGCCCTGTAACAAGCTCTCTCTGTGTAGTGATGGAGTTCCTATGGGTCCCCTCCCCTCTAACAAGATCAGTTTGTGTAGTGATGGAGTTCCCATGGGTGCCCTCTTACACGTTCTGTCTGTGTAGTGATGGAGTTCCTATGGGTCCCCTCCCCTCTAACAAGTTCTGTCCGTGGAGTGATGGAGTTCCTATGGGTCCCCTCCTCTCTAACAATCTCTCTGTGAAGTGGTGGAGTTCCTATTGGTCCCCCCCTCTAACAAGCTCTCTCTGTGAAGTGATGGAGTTCCTATGGGTCCCCTCCCCTCTAACAAGCTCTATCTGTGTAGTGGTGGAGTTCCTATGGGTGCCCTCTAACACGTTCTGTCTGTATAGTGATGGAGTTCCTATGGGTGCCCTGTCACAAGTTCTGTCTCTGTAGTGATGGAGTTCCTATTGGTCCCCCCTCTAACAAGCTCTCTCTGTGAAGTGATGGAGTTCCTATGGGGCCCCTCCACTCTAACAAGCTCTATCTGTGTAGTGATGGCGTTCCTATGAACCTCTAACAAGTTCTATCTGTGTAGTGATGGCGTTCCTATGGGTCCCCTCCACTCTAACAAGCTCTATCTGTGTATGATGGTGTTCCTATGGGTCCCCTCCCCCTCTAACAAGCTCTCTGTGTAGTGATGGAGTTCCTATGGGTCCCCTCCTCTCTAACAAGATCTGTTTGTGTAGTGATGGAGTTCCCATGGGTGCCCTCTTACACGTTCTGTCTGTGTAGTGATGGAGTTCCTATGGGTCCCTCCTCTAACAAGTTCTGTCCGTGGAGTGATGGAGTTCCTATGGGTCCCCTCCTCTCTAACAATCTCTCTCTGTGAAGTGGTGGAGTTCCTATTGGTCCCCCCCTCTAACAAGCTCTCTGTGAAGTGATGGAGTTCCTATGGGTCCCCTCCCCTCTAACAAGCTCTATCTGTGTAGTGGTGGAGTTCCTATGGGTGCCCTCTAACACGTTCTGTCTGTATAGTGATGGAGTTCCTATGGGTGCCCTGTCACAAGTTCTGTCTCTGTAGTGATGGAGTCCCTATGGGTCCCCTCCTCTCTAACAAGTTCTGTCCGTGTAGTGATGGAGTTCCTATGGGTCCCCTCCACTCTAACAAGTTCTGTTTGTGTAGTGATGGAGTTCCCATGGGTCCCCTCCACTCTAACAAGCTCTGTTTGTGTAGTGATGGAGTTCCTATTGGTCCCCTCCTCTCTAACAAGTTCTGTCTGTGTAGTGATGGAGTTCCTATGGGTCCCCTCCTCTCTAACAAGCTCTCTCTGTGTAGTGGTGGAGTTCCTATTGGTCCCCTCCCCTCTAACAAGCTCTCTCTGTGTAGTGATGGTCTTCCTATGGTTCCCCTCCCCTCTAACAAGCTCTATCTGTGTAGTGATGGCGTTCCTATGGGTCCCCTCCCCTCTAACAAGCTTCATCTGTGTTTTGATGGCGTTCCAATTCGTGCCCTCCTCTCTAACAAGCTCCATCTGTGTACTGATGGAGTTCCTATGGGTCACATCCACTCCAACAAGCTCTATCTGTGTAGTGATGGCGTTCCTATGGGTCCCCTCTCCTCTAACAAGCTCTATCTGTGTCGTGATGGCGTTCCTATGGGTCCCCTCCCCTCTAACAAGCTCTATCTGTGTAGTGATGGCGTTCCTATGGGTCCCCTCTCCTCTAGCAAGCTCTATCTGTGTCGTGATGGCGTTCCTATGGGTCCCCTCTCCTCTAACAAGCTCTATCTGTGTAGTGATGGCGTTCCTATGGGTCCCCTCCCCTCTAACAAGCTCTATCCGTGTAGTGATGGATTTCCTATGGGTCCCCTCCCCTCTAACAAGCTCTATACGTGTAGTGATGGAGTTCCTATGGGTCCCCTCCCCTCTAACAAGCTCTATATGTGTCATGATGGAGTTCCCATGGGTGCCCTCTTACACGTTCTGTCTGTGTAGTGATGGAGTTCCTATGGGTCCCCTCCACTCTAACAAGCTCTATCTGTGTAGTGATGGCGTTCCTATGGGTCCCCTCCCCTCTAACAAGCTCTATCGGTGTAGTGATGGCGTTCCTATGGGTCCCCTCCCCTCTAACAAGCTCTATCTGTGTAGTGATGGCGTTCCTATCGGTCCCCTCCCCTCTAACAAGCTCTATCTGTGTAGTGATGGAGTACCCATGGGTGTCCTCTTACACGTTCTGTCTGTGTAGTGATGGAGTTCCTATGGGTCCCCTCCCCTCTAACAAGTTCTATCTGTGTAGTGATGGCGTTCCTATGGGTGCCCTCTAACACGTTCTGTCTGTGTAGTGATGGAGTTCCTATGGGTCCCTTCCCCTCTAACAAGCTCTATCTGTGTAGTGATGGCGTTCCTATGGGTCCCCTCCCCTCTAACAAGCTCTATCTGTGTAGTGATGGCGTTCCTATGGGTCCCCTCCCCTCAAACAAGCTCTATCTGTGTAGTGATGGAGTTCCTATGGGTCCACTCCACTCTAACAAGCTCTATCTGTGTCGTGATGGAGTTCCTATGGGTGCCCTCCCCTCTACCAAGCTCTGTTTGTTTCGTGATGGAGTCTCTATGGGTACCCTCCTCTCTTAAAAGCTCTTTCTGTTTAGTGATGGAGTTCCTATGGGTCCCCTGCTCTCTAACAAGCTCTGTCTGTGTAGTGATGGAGTTCCTATGGGTGTCCTGTAACAAGCTCTCTCTGTGTAGTGATGGAGTTCCTATGCGTGTCCTGTAACAAGCTCTGTCTGTGTAGTGATGGATTTCCTATGGGTGCCTTCCCCTCTAACAAGCTCTCTCTGTGTAGTGATGGAGTTCCTATGGGTTCCCTCCCCTCTAACAAGCTCTGTCCGTGTAGTGATGGAATCCCTATGGGAACCCTCCTATCTAACAACTTATGTCTGTGTAGTGATGGAGTTCCTATGGGTGCCCTGTAACAAGCTCTCTCTGTGTAGTGATGGAGTTCCTATGGGTCCCCTCCCCTCTAACAAGATCAGTTTGTGTAGTGATGGAGTTCCTATGGGTCCCCTCCTCTAACAAGATCAGTTTTGTAGTGATGGAGTTCCTATTGGTCCCCCCCCTCTAACAAGCTCTCTCTGTGAAGTGATGGAGTTCCTATGGGGCCCCTCCACTCTAACAAGCTCTATCTGTGTAGTGATGGCGTTCCTATGAACCTCTAACAAGTTCTATCTGTGTAGTGATGGCGTTCCTATGGGTCCCCTCCACTCTAACAAGCTCTATCTGTGTATGATGGTGTTCCTATGGGTCCCCTCCCCTCTAACAAGCTCTCTCTGTGTAGTGATGGAGTTCCTATGCGTGTCCTGTAACAAGCTCTGTCTGTGTAGTGATGGATTTCCTATGGGTTCCCTCCCCTCTAACAAGCTCTCTCTGTGTAGTGATGGAGTTCCTATGGGTTCCCTCCCCTCTAACAAGCTCTGTCCGTGTAGTGATGGAATCCCTATGGGAACCCTCCTATCTAACAACTTATGTCTGTGTAGTGATGGAGTTCCTATGGGTGCCCTGTAACAAGCTCTCTCTGTGTAGTGATGGAGTTCCTATGGGTCCCCTCCCCTCTAACAAGATCAGTTTGTGTAGTGATGGAGTTCCTATGGGTCCCCTCCTCTCTAACAAGATCAGTTTGTGTAGTGATGGAGTTCCTATTGGTCCCCCCCCCTCTAACAAGCTCTCTCTGTGAAGTGATGGAGTTCCTATGGGGCCCCTCCACTCTAACAAGCTCTATCTGTGTAGTGATGGCGTTCCTATGAACCTCTAACAAGTTCTATCTGTGTAGTGATGGCGTTCCTATGGGTCCCCTCCACTCTAACAAGCTCTATCTGTGTATGATGGTGTTCCTATGGGTCCCCTCCCCTCTAACAAGCTCTCTCTGTGTAGTGATGGAGTTCCTATGGGTCCCCTCCTCTCTAACAAGATCTGTTTGTGTAGTGATGGAGTTCCCATGGGTGCCCTCTTACACGTTCTGTCTGTGTAGTGATGGAGTTCCTATGGGTCCCCTCCCCTCTAACAAGTTCTGTCCGTGGAGTGATGGAGTTCCTATGGGTCCCCTCCTCTCTAACAATCTCTCTCTGTGAAGTGGTGGAGTTCCTATTGGTCCCCCCCCCTCTAACAAGCTCTCTCTGTGAAGTGATGGAGTTCCTATGGGTCCCCTCCCCTCTAACAAGCTCTATCTGTGTAGTGGTGGAGTTCCTATGGGTGCCCTCTAACACGTTCTGTCTGTATAGTGATGGAGTTCCTATGGGTGCCCTGTCACAAGTTCTGTCTCTGTAGTGATGGAGTTCCTATTGGTCCCCCCCCCCTCTAACAAGCTCTCTCTGTGAAGTGATGGAGTTCCTATGGGGCCCCTCCACTCTAACAAGCTCTATCTGTGTAGTGATGGCGTTCCTATGAACCTCTAACAAGTTCTATCTGTGTAGTGATGGCGTTCCTATGGGTCCCCTCCACTCTAACAAGCTCTATCTGTGTATGATGGTGTTCCTATGGGTCCCCTCCCCTCTAACAAGCTCTCTCTGTGTAGTGATGGAGTTCCTATGGGTCCCCTCCTCTCTAACAAGATCTGTTTGTGTAGTGATGGAGTTCCCATGGGTGCCCTCTTACACGTTCTGTCTGTGTAGTGATGGAGTTCCTATGGGTCCCCTCCCCTCTAACAAGTTCTGTCCGTGGAGTGATGGAGTTCCTATGGGTCCCCTCCTCTCTAACAATCTCTCTCTGTGAAGTGGTGGAGTTCCTATTGGTCCCCCCCCCTCTAACAAGCTCTCTCTGTGAAGTGATGGAGTTCCTATGGGTCCCCTCCCCTCTAACAAGCTCTATCTGTGTAGTGGTGGAGTTCCTATGGGTGCCCTCTAACACGTTCTGTCTGTATAGTGATGGAGTTCCTATGGGTGCCCTGTCACAAGTTCTGTCTCTGTAGTGATGGAGTCCCTATGGGTCCCCTCCTCTCTAACAAGTTCTGTCCGTGTAGTGATGGAGTTCCTATGGGTCCCCTCCACTCTAACAAGTTCTGTTTGTGTAGTGATGGAGTTCCCATGGGTCCCCTCCACTCTAACAAGCTCTGTTTGTGTAGTGATGGAGTTCCTATTGGTCCCCTCCTCTCTAACAAGTTCTGTCTGTGTAGTGATGGAGTTCCTATGGGTCCCTCCTCTCTAACAAGCTCTCTGTGTAGTGGTGGAGTTCCTATTGGTCCCCTCCTCTAACAAGCTCTCTGTGTAGTGATGGTCTTCCTATGGTTCCCCTCCCCTCTAACAAGCTCTATCTGTGTAGTGATGGCGTTCCTATGGGTCCCTCCCCTCTAACAAGCTTCATCTGTGTTTTGATGGCGTTCCAACCAAGTGCCCTCCTCTCTAACAAGCTCCATCTGTGTACTGATGGAGTTCCTATGGGTCACATCCACTCCAACAAGCTCTATCTGTGTAGTGATGGCGTTCCTATGGGTCCCCTCTCCCTCTAACAAGCTCTATCTGTGTCGTGATGGCGTTCCTATGGGTCCCCTCCTCTAACAAGCTCTATCTGTGTAGTGATGGCGTTCCTATGGGTCCCCTCCTCTAGCAAGCTCTATCTGTGTCGTGATGGCATGCTCCTATGGGTCCCCTCTCCTCTAACAAGCTCTATCTGTGTAGTGATGGCGTTCCTATGGGTCCCCTCCCTCTAACAAGCTCTATCCGTGTAGTGATGGATTTCCTATGGGTCCCCTCCCTCTAACAAGCTCTATACGTGTAGTGATGGAGTTCCTATGGGTCCCCTCCCCTCTAACAAGCTCTATATGTGTCATGATGGAGTTCCCATGG
>NW_027013774.1:0-15238 GCF_036934945.1 Oncorhynchus masou masou | reverse complement strand
CAACTCGCCTACCTGGTTGGCAACAAAGGTGTTCTCAATTAGCCTCCCTGGTTAAATGAAGGTGTTCTTAACCAGCCTACCTGGTTAAAATGAAGGTGTTCTCAACTAGCCTACCTGGTTAAATAAAGGTGTTCTCAACTAGCCTACCTGGTTAAATAAAGGTGTTCTCAACTAGCCTACCTGGTTAAATAAAGGTGTTCTCAACTAGCCTACCTGGTTAAATAAAGGTGTTCTCAACTAGCCTACCTGGTTAAATGAAGGTGTTCTCAACTAGCCTACCTGGTTAAATAAAGGTGTTCTCAACTAGCCTACCTGGTTAAATAAAGGTGTTCTCAACTAGCCTACCTGGTTAAATAAAGGTGTTCTCAACTAGCCTACCTGGTTAAATAAAGGTGTTCTCAACTAGTCTACCTGGTTAAATAAAGGTGTTCTCAACTAGCCTACCTGGTTAAATAAAGGTGTTCTCAACTAGCCTCCTGGTTAAATAAAGGTGTTCTCAACTAGCCTACCTGGTTAAATAAAGGTGTTCTCAACTAGCCTACCTGGTTAAATAAAGGTGTTCTCAACTAGCCTACCTGGTTAAATAAAGGTGTTCTCAACTAGCCTACCTGGTTAAATAAAGGTGTTCTCAACTAGCCTCCTGGTTAAATAAAGGTGTTCTCAACTAGCCTACCTGGTTAAATAAAGGTGTTCTCAACTAGCCTACCTGGTTAAATGAAGGTGTTCTCAACTAGCCTACCTGGTTAAATGAAGGTGTTCTCAACTAGCCTACCTGGTTAAATAAAGGTGTTCTCAACTAGCCTACCTGGTTAAATAAAGGTGTTCTCAACTAGCCTACCTGGTTAAATAAAGGTGTTCTAACTGGCCTACCTGGTTAAATAAAGGTGTTCTCAACTAGCCTACCTGGTTAAATAAAGGTGTTCCCAACTAGCCTACCTGGTTAAATAAAGGTGTTCTCAACTAGCCTCCCTGGTTAAATAAAGGTGTTCTCAACTAGCCTCCCTGGTTAAATAAAGGTGTTCTCAACTAGCCTACCTGGTTAAATAAAGGTGTTCTCAACTAGCCTACCTGGTTAAATAAAGGTGTTCTCAACTAGCCTACCTGGTTAAATAAAGGTGTTCTCAACTAGCCTACCTGGTTAAATAAAGGTGTTCTCAACTAGCCTACCTGGTTAAATAAAGGTGTTCTCAACTAGCCTCCCTGGTTAAATAAAGGTGTTCTCAACTAGCCTACCTGGTTAAATAAAGGTGTTCTCAACTAGCCTACCTGGTTAAATAAAGGTGTTCTCAACTAGCCTACCTGGTTAAATAAAGGTGTTCTCAACTAGCCTACCTGGTTAAATAAAGGTGTTCTCAACTAGCCTACCTGGTTAAATAAAGGTGTTCTCAACTAGCCTACCTGGTTAAATAAAGGTGTTCTCAACTAGCCTCCTGGTTAAATAAAGGTGTTCTCAACTAGCCTCCCTGGTTAAATAAAGGTGTTCTCAACTAGCCTACCTGGTTAAATAAAGGTGTTCTCAACTAGCCTACCTGGTTAAATAAAGGTGTTCTCAACTAGCCTACCTGGTTAAATAAAGGTGTTCTCAACTAGCCTACCTGGTTAAATAAAGGTGTTCTCAACTAGCCTACCTGGTTAAATAAAGGTGTTCTCAACCAACCTACCTGGTTAAATAAAGGTGTTCTCAACTAGCCTCCCTGGTTAAATAAAGGTGTTCTCAACTAGCCTACCTGGTTAAATAAAGGTGTTCTCAACTAGCCTACCTGGTTAAATAAAGGTGTTCTCAACTAGCCTACCTGGTTAAATAAAGGTGTTCTCAACTAGCCTACCTGGTTAAATAAAGGTGTTCTCAACTAGCCTCCCTTTTAAATAAAGGTGTTCTCAACTAGCCTACCTGGTTAAATAAAGGTGTTCTCAACTAGCCTACCTGGTTAAATAAAGGTGTTCTCAACTAGCCTACCTGGTTAAATGAAGGTGTTCTCAACTAGCCTACCTGGTTAAATAAAGGTGTTCTCAACTAGCCTACCTGGTTAAATAAAGGTGTTCTCAACTAGCCTACCTGGTTAAATAAAGGTGTTCTCAACTAGCCTACCTGGTTAAATAAAGGTGTTCTAACTGGCCTACCTGGTTAAATAAAGGTGTTCTCAACTAGCCTACCTGGTTAAATAAAGGTGTTCTCAACTAGCCTACCTGGTTAAATAAAGGTGTTCTCAACTAGCCTACCTGGTTAAATAAAGGTGTTCTCAACTAGCCTACCTGGTTAAATAAAGGTGTTCTCAACTAGCCTACCTGGTTAAATAAAGGTGTTCTCAACTAGCCTACCTGGTTAAATAAAGGTGTTCTCAACTAGACTACCTGGTTAAATAAAGGTGTTCTCAGCTAGCCTACCTGGTTAAATAAAGGTGTTCTCAACTAGCCTACCTGGTTAAATAAAGGTGTTCTCAACTAGCCTACCTGGTTAAATAAAGGTGTTCTCAACTAGCCTACCTGGTTAAATAAAGGTGTTCTCAACCAGCCTACCTGGTTAAATAAAGGTGTTCTCAACTAGCCTACCTGGTTAAATAAATGTGTTCTTAACTAGCCTACCAGGATAAATAAAGGTGTTCTCAACTAGCCTACCTGGTTAAATAAAGGTGTTATCAACTAGCCTCCCTGGTTAAATAAAGGTGTTCTCAACTAGCCTACCTGGTTAAATAAAGGTGTTCTCAACTCGCCTACCTGGTTAAATAAAGGTGTTCTCAATTAGCCTCCTGGTTAAATGAAGGTGTTCTCAACTAGCCTACCTGGTTAAATGAAGGTGTTCTCAACTAGCCTACCTGGTTAAATAAAGGTGTTCTCAACTAGCCTACCTGGTTAAATAAAGGTGTTCTCAACTAGCCTACCTGGTTAAATAAAGGTGTTCTCAACTAGCCTACCTGGTTAAATGAAGGTGTTCTCAACTAGCCTACCTGGTTAAATAAAGGTGTTCTCAACTAGCCTACCTGGTTAAATAAAGGTGTTCTCAACTAGCCTACCTGGTTAAATAAAGGTGTTCTCAACTAGCCTCCCTGGTTAAATAAAGGTGTTCTCAACTAGCCTACCTGGTTAAATAAAGGTGTTCTCAACTAGCCTACCTGGTTAAATAATGTTGTTCTCAACTAGCCTACCTGGTTAAATAAAGGTGTTCTCAACTAGCCTACCTGGTTAAATAAAGGTGTTCTCAACTAGCCTCCTTTTTAAATAAAGGTGTTCTCAACTAGCCTACCTGGTTAAATAAAGGTGTTCTCAACTAGCCTACCTGGTTAAATAAAGGTGTTCTCAACTAGCCTACCTGGTTAAATGAAGGTGTTCTCAACTAGCCTACCTGGTTAAATAAAGGTGTTCTCAACTAGCCTACCTGGTTAAATAAAGGTGTTCTCAACTAGCCTACCTGGTTAAATAAAGGTGTTCTCAACTAGCCTACCTGGTTAAATAAATGTGTTCTTAACTAGCCTACCAGGATAAATAAAGGTGTTCTCAACTAGCCTACCTGGTTAAATAAAGGTGTTCTCAACTAGCCTCCCTGGTTAAATAAAGGTGTTCTCAACTAGCCTACCTGGTTAAATAAAGGTGTTCTCAACTCGCCTACCTGGTTAAATAAAGGTGTTCTCAATTAGCCTCCCTGGTTAAATGAAGGTGTTCTCAACTAGCCTACCTGGTTAAATGAAGGTGTTCTCAACTAGCCTACCTGGTTAAATAAAGGTGTTCTCAACTAGCCTACCTGGTTAAATAAAGGTGTTCTCAACTAGCCTACCTGGTTAAATAAAGGTGTTCTCAACTAGCCTACCTGGTTAAATAAAGGTGTTCTCAACTAGCCTACCTGGTTAAATGAAGGTGTTCTCAACTAGCCTACCTGGTTAAATAAAGGTGTTCTCAACTAGCCTACCTGGTTAAATAAAGGTGTTCTCAACTAGCCTACCTGGTTAAATAAAGGTGTTCTCAACTAGCCTACCTGGTTAAATAAAGGTGTTCTCAACTAGCCTACCTGGTTAAATAAAGGTGTTCTCAACTAGCCTCCCTGGTTAAATAAAGGTGTTCTCAACTAGCCTACCTGGTTAAATAAAGGTGTTCTCAACTAGCCTACCTGGTTAAATAAAGGTGTTCTCAACTAGCCTACCTGGTTAAATAAAGGTGTTCTCAACTAGCCTACCTGGTTAAATAAAGGTGTTCTCAACTAGCCTACCTGGTTAAATAAAGGTGTTCTCAACTAGCCTACCTGGTTAAATAAAGGTGTTCTCAACTAGCCTACCTGGTTAAATAAAGGTGTTCTCAACTAGCCTACCTGGTTAAATAAAGGTGTTCTCAACTAGCCTACCTGGTTAAATAAAGGTGTTCTAACTGGCCTACCTGGTTAAATAAAGGTGTTCTCAACTAGCCTACCTGGTTAAATAAAGGTGTTCTCAACTAGCCTACCTGGTTAAATAAAGGTGTTCTCAACTAGCCTACCTGGTTAAATAAAGGTGTTCTCAACTAGCCTCCCTGGTTAAATAAAGGTGTTCTCAACTAGCCTCCCTGGTTAAATAAAGGTGTTCTCAACTAGCCTACCTGGTTAAATAAAGGTGTTCTCAACTAGCCTACCTTTTTAAATAAAGGTGTTCTCAACTAGCCTATCTGGTTAAATAAAGGTGTTCTAACTGGCCTACCTGGTTAAATAAAGGTGTTCTCAACTAGCCTACCTGGTTAAATAAAGGTGTTCTCAACTAGCCTACCTGGTTAAATAAAGGTGTTCTCAACTAGCCTACCTTGTTAAATAAAGGTGTTCTCAACTAGCCTCCCTGGTTAAATAAAGGTGTTCTCAACTAGCCTCCCTGGTTAAATAAAGGTGTTCTCAACTAGCCTACCTGGTTAAATAAAGGTGTTCTCAACTAGCCTACCTGGTTAAATAAAGGTGTTCTCAACTAGCCTACCTGGTTAAATAAAGGTGTTCTCAACTAGCCTACCTGGTTAAATAAAGGTGTTCTAACTAGCCTACCTGGTTAAATAAAGGTGTTCTCAACTAGCCTACCTGGTTAAATAAAGGTGTTCTCAACTAGCCTACCTGGTTAAATAAAGGTGTTCTCAACTAGCCTCCCTGGTTAAATAAAGGTGTTCTCAACTAGCCTCCCTGGTTAAATAAAGGTGTTCTCAACTAGCCTACCTGGTTAAATAAAGGTGTTCTCAACTAGCCTACCTGGTTAAATAAAGGTGTTCTCAACTAGCCTCCCTGGTTAAATAAAGGTGTTCTCAACTAGCCTACCTGGTTAAATAAAGGTGTTCTCAACTAGCCTACCTGGTTAAATAAAGGTGTTCTCAACTAGCCTACCTGGTTAAATAAAGGTGTTCTCAACTAGCCTACCTGGTTAAATAAAGGTGAAATAAAAATAAATAAAAATAGGACTGATAACCCCAATCCACAAAAGTGGAGACAAACTTGACCCCCATAATTAGCTTGGGATATGCATCAACAGCAACCTTGGGGAAATCCTCTGCATTATCATTAACAGTAGACTCATACATTTCCTCAGTGAAAACAATGTACTGAGCAAATGTCAAATTGGCTTTTTACCAAATTACCGTACCACAGACCACTATTTTCACCCTGAACACCCTAATTGACAAACAAACAAACCAAAACAAAGGCAAAGTCTTCTCATACTTTGTTGATTTCAAAAAAGCCTTTGACTCAATTTGGCATGAGGGTCTGCTATACAAATTAATGGAAGGTGATGTTGGGCGAAAAACATAAGACATTATGAAATTAATGTACACAAACAACAAGTGTGCAGTTAAAATTGACAAAAAAAAAATCAACAGGGTCATTGGGTGAGACAGGGATGCAGCTTAAGCCCCACAGTCATATATATCAATGAATTGGCAAGGGCACCAGAACAGTCTGCAGCAACAGGCCTCACCCTACTGGAATCTGAAGTCAAATGTCTACTGTTTGCTGATGATCTGGTGCTTCTGTCACCAACCAAGGAGCGCCTACAGCAGCGCCTAGATCTTCTGCACAGATTCTGTCAGACCTGGGCCCTGTCAGACCTGGGCCCTGACAGACCTGGGCCCTGACAGACTTGGGCCCTGAAGGTGAATCTCAGTAAGAAATAAATCATGGTGTTCCAAAAAAGGACCAGTCACCTGGACCACAAATCCAGATTCCATCTAGACACTTTTGCCCTAGAGCACACAAAAAACTACACATACCTCGGCCTAAACATCAGCGCCACAGGTAACTTCCACAAACCTGTAAACCTCATAACCTTTATGTTCCACTCACCAACCAGGAATTCACAAAATGGGAGAAGCAACAAATTGAGACTCTGCACGCAGAATTCTGCAAAAAATATCCTCAGTGTGCAACGTAAAACATCAAATGATGCATGCAGAGCAGAATTAGGCCGATATTATCAAAATCCAGAAAAGAGCTGTTAAATTCTACAACCACCTAAAAGGAAACGATTCCCAAACCTTCCATAACAAAGCCATCACCTACAGAGAGACAAACCTGGAGAAGAGTCCCCTAAGCAAGCTGGTCCTGGGGCTCTGTTCACAAACACAGACCACACAGAGCCCCAGGACAGCAACACAATTAGACCAAACTAAATTATTAGAAAACAAAAAGATAATTACTTGACACATTGGAAAGAATGAACAAAATATAGAGTAAATTAGAATGCTATTTGGCCCCAAACAGAGGGTACACAGTTTCAGAATACCTGACCACTGTGACTCTCCCAAACTTAAGGAAAGCTTTGACTATGTACAGACTCAATGAGCATAGCCTTGCTATTGAGAAAGGCCACCGTAGGCAGACCTGGCTCACAAGAGAAGACAGGCTATGTGCACACCGCACACAAAATGAGGTGGAAACTGAGATGTATTTCCTAACCTCCTTCCCAATGTATGACCATATTATAGACACATATTTCCCTCAGATTAAACTGTTCCACAAATAATTTGATAACAAAACCCAAATTGGATAAACTCCCAAAGCTACTGCAACAGTGAGGAACAAACACCATTGTAAATACAACCCATAATAATGTTTATTTATTTTCCCTTTTGTACTTTAACTATCTGCACATCATTACAACACTGTATATAGACATAATATGACATTTGAAGTGTCTTTATTATTTTGTAACTGTGAGTGTAATGTTTACTGTTCATTTGTATTGTTTATTTCACTTTTGTTTATTATCAATTTTTTTTGCTATGGCAATGTGTTTCCCATGCCAATAAAGCCCCCTTGAATTGAATTGAGAGAGAGAGAGCGAGAGAGAGAGAGGAGTGACAGAGAGAGAGTGACAGAGATAGATAGAGAGAGAGAGAGAGTGTGACAGAGAGAGAGAGAGAGAGAGAGAGAGAGAGAGAGAGAGAGAGAGAGAGATGAGATTGAGACAGAGACAGATGGCTTTATGGTGACAGCAGGTTAATCTGGTTTGTGTTTAGACCCTCTTGCTGGACTGTCCTTGACACACAGCACCCCTAGAGTATCCCTTTGGTGTGTGTATGTGTGTGTGTGTGTGTGTGTGTGTGTGTGTGTGTGTGTGTGTGTGTGTGTGTGTGCGTGTGTGTGTGTGTGTGTGTGTGTGTGTGTGTGTGTGTGTGTGTGTGTGTGTGTGTGTGTGTGTGTGTGTGTGTGTGTGTGTGTGTGTGTGTGTGTAGTTCGAGCTAAGAGGGTGGCAGTGCTCTGAGGAAAACTCAGTGACTTTACGCCTGGTAATCTGGATTAAATCCCTCAGACAGCATTAAACACCGCCAGCTGGGTATCAAAGAGGGCCGTGTGTGTGTGTGTGTGTGTGTGTGTGTGTGTGTGTGTGTGTGTGTGTGTGTGTGTGTGTGTGTGTGTGTGTGTGTGTGTGTGTGTGTGTGTGTGTGTGTGTGTGTGTGTGTGTGTGTGTGTGTGTGTGTGTGTGTGTGTGTGCGCGCGTGTGCGTGTGTGCGTGTGTGCGTGTGTGTGTGTGTAGGTGCATATGTATGTGTATTTGTGAGTGCACTTACTATTGTTACATATTTTTATATGTGAGTGTGTATGTGTTTGCATTTACATTAGGGTGTCCACTAGTGTGTGTGACAGGCGAGGGGTGGGGCATCTGTGTTGCTTGGCGGACCACGGCAATGTCAGGGTATTATAGATTTGATTGGATTGCGGCTGGGGATTTGTTTATTTAAACTGAGATTACCATCCTGTGTTTGAGAGGCAAATACACAGGGGATGGGGAAATCCTGTCACTGTCCTGACCCTGTAACATTAGCGTTACCATTAGCGTTAGCCCCATCCATCCACTGGCATTAGCTCTGCTGCGTTAGCTTAGCGCTAGCATACTCACTCTCCTCTCCACCGTCCCTTTAAAACCCCACCAGTATAATCTGCCAGGCCTTCATCTCACAGCATTAAAAGATGTCAGTCTTTATTCCAACAAGTCTGCTGCTTTCTGCTGGTGTATATATAGGACTGTGAGTGTGTGGGGAGATAGATTATGGGAGGCAATACAATGGGTGAGGATGCAGGGAGAGAAGAAGAGTGACAGCAGGGAGTATTGTGGAGCACGTGGAGCACGTGTCACAGTCACACTAGGATTGATGGATTCATGTCATGTACACGTCCTCAGGGACATGGAGAAGGGATTGGATGGTTATGCTGGCCTGCTGTTGGTGCAATGGAGCCACTTCCTGGACTGTACAACGCAGCTGCAGACTGCATGGTCGGAACTAGAAGCACAAACATTTCGGTACACTCGCATTAACATCTGCTAACCATGTGTATGTGACCAATAAAATTTGATTTGATTTGATTTAGTTTTAGACAACTTCGATCTGTGGTAATATGAATCTGAGCCAAGACGTTGAGCCAAGACGTCCTTCCCCCTCTACACCCCTCTCCTTCCCCCTCTACACCCCTCTCCTTCCCCTCTACACCCGTCTCCTTCCCCCTTCACACCCTCGCCTTCCCCCTCTACTCCCCTCTCCTTCCCCCTTCACACCCCCTCGCCTACCCCTCTACACCCCTCTCCTTCCGCCTCTACACCCCCCTACACCCCTCCTTCCCCCGCACACCCCTCTCCTTCCCCCTCTACTCCCCTCTCCTTCCCCCTCTACACCCCTACACCCCACTCCTTCCCCCCCTCACACCCCTCTCCTTCCCCCTCTACACCCCTCTCCTTCCCCCTCTCTACACCCCTCCCTTCCCCCTCTACACCCCTCTCCTTCCCCCTTCACACCCCCACTCCTTCCCCCTCACACCCCTCTCCTTCCCCCTCACACCCCTCTCCTTCCCCCTCTACACCCCTCTCCTTCCCCCTCTACACCCTCTCCTTCCCCCTCTACACCCCCCTCTCCTTCCCCCTTCACACCCCTCTCCCTTCCCCCTCTACACCCCTCTCCTTCCCCCTTCTACACCCCTCTCCTTCCCCCTTCACACCCCTCCCTTCCGCCTCTACACTCCTCTCCTTCTACACACCCCTCTACAACCATTGCCTTCCCCCCAAACAATAGATTCACAATCAATATCCTATTTTCCCTAACCCTAACCTTAACCCCAAACCCTGAACGTAACCCTAACCCTAAACCTAACCCTTAACCCCTAAACCCTAAACCTGATTCTAATCCTAATCCTGACCCTAATTGTCACTCCAACCTTAAACGTAACCCCTAAACCTAAAATAGCCTTTTTCCTTGTGGGGTGAAGTGTCCTATATGTCCGAATTGTCCTTATTTTACTATCCTTGTGAGGACTTCTGGTCAAGTAGCCTAGCAGGTAAGAGCGTTGAGCCAGTCATAGAAATGTCACTGGTTCGAATTTCTGAGGTGGAAAATCTGCCGCTCAATTAACCCCCATCAGCAGTTAACCCCCAACAACAGTTAACCCCCATCAACAGTTAACCCCCAACAACAGTTAACCCCATCAGCAGTTAACCCCCAACAACAGTTAACCCCATCAACAGTTAACCCCCATCAACAGTTAACCCCATCAACAGTTAACCTCCATCAACAGTTAACCCCCTACAACAGTTAACCCCCTACAACAGTTAACCCCCTACAACAGTTAACCCCATCAACAGTTAACCCCCATCAACAGTTAACCCCTACAACAGTTAACCCCCATCAACAGTTAACCCCATCAACAGTTAACCCCCCTACAACAGTTAACCCCCATCAACAGTTAACCCCCATCAACAGTTAACCCCCATCAACAGTTAACCCCCATCAACAGTTAACCCCCATCAACAGTTAACCCCAACAACAGTCAACCCCCAGCAACAGTTAACCCCCAACAACAACTGCTCCCCGGGCGTCGATGACGTGGACGTCGATTAAGGCAGCCCCCGCCAGCACCTCTGATTCAGAGGTGTTGGGTTATATGTGGAAGACACATTTCGGTTGAATGCCTTCAATTGTGCATCTGACTGCATGTCCCCTTTCCCCACAAAGATAGGAAAACCAAAAACACACACACTCTCCCCCAGTATAAGGACGATCGATCCCATTCCAGCTGTCGGATGGGTCTCATCAGCTCTGGGGCAGTAGATTAGATCGCCAGGATATCCGCTCAAATACGTTTCCCTCCAAATCCTTACTGTCACACCCCACTCCTCACACACACACACAAACACACTTGGGAGCATACTGTCTTTCTCTTTCTCTCTCCGCCTTACTCCACGGGCAGGTCGGAGGTGACTCACAAGGAGCTGGTCTGTGACGGAGTTGACTGCCGCGTGTCAACCCTGTCACGCTGAGGCTCAGTGCCGTCACATAGAGTGACATTTCGGCCTGGACGGTCCTGACGAAGATCCGCTTGGATCTGAATGTTGTCAGCCAAAAAAGGTTGAAGCATGTGAGTGTGGGGCTTTGAATTGAGATGGAGGGGGCAAGCTAGCGAGCCAGAGACCTCCGGAAGTTGTCTGCGTGTCAGGAGACCTCCTGTCTCTTCCCCTGGGGGTGGCTCTGGCTGTGGTGGTGGAGGAGTAAAAATAGGCCCTGGTGACTGGCAGGCAGGCAGTCATGTCACAGTGGTGTCCTCGGAGACGGCGATATGAGTGTGGTGGTGACTAAATGCTACATGACAGCTGGTCCACAGAAAGACAAAGAAAGGAAAACAGACCAAGGCCGAGGCGATGAATGTAAATTGAAATCAAAGAATTATGTTAACAGCGTTCTTGCTTGTTTTGATCCTTTCTTTGTTTGAGTTTGATTAGATTTTTGTGCTCATGTTTCTGGCAGGTTTGTCATCCATAAACAAAGGCATGAATCACTGAAGACTGTGAATAACTGGATTAGTGAACTAAAAATGATTGTTGAGAGAAAGGTGGACTGGAGGTGCACTGTGTGTGTGTGTGTGTGTGTGTGTGCGTGCGTGCGTGTGCGTGCGTGCGTGCGTGTGCGTTAGTGTGTGCATTCCTGACGGCACGTGAACACCATAGAATATTTTCATACCCCGTCATACCCTCCTGTTATAAACCTTGAACAATAAACATGCCACCTAAATGTGCCCTTACTTCCCATCATACATACGAGCTGGAACCTTCACAGCTCCCCTTTGACAAGAGGACTTCTCCTGTATTGACAATCTGGACCCTCTATTTCTGAAACTATCCGCCGCCATTGTCGCAACCCCTATTACCAGCCTGTTCAACCTCTCTTTCATATCGTCTGAGATCCCTAAGGATTGGAAAGCTGACGCAGTCATCCCCCTCTCAAAGGGGAGACACCCTGGACCCAAACTGTTACAGACCTATATCCATCCTGCCCTGCCTATCTAAGGTCTTCGGAAGCCAAGTCAACAAACAGGTCACTGACCATCTCGAATCCCACCGTACCTTCTACGCTGTGCAATCTGGTTTCCGAGCGGTCACGGGTGCACCTCAGCCACACTCAAGGTACTAAACGATATCATAACCGCCATCGATAAAAGACAGTACTGTGCAGCCGTCTTCATCGACCTTGCCAAGGCTTTCGACTCTGTCAATCACCATATTCTTATCGGCAGACTCAGTAGCCTCGGTTTTTCGGATGACTGCCTTGCCTGGTTCACCAATTACTTTGCAGACAGAGTTCAGTGTGTCAAATCGGAGGGCATGCTGTCCGGTCTGCTGGCAGTCTCTATGGGTGCCACAGGGTTCAATTCTCGGGCCGACTCTTTTCTCTGTATATATCAATGATGTTGCTCTTGCTGCGGGCGATTCCCTGATCCACCTCTACGCAGACGACACCCATTCTATATACTTCCGGCCCGTCCTTGGACACTGTGATATCTAACCTCCAAACGAGCTTCAATGCCATACAACACTCCTTCCGTGGCCTCCAACTGCTCTTAAACGCTAGTAAAACCAAATGCATGCTTTTCAACCGATCGCTGCCTGCACCCTCATGCCCAACGAGCATCACCACCCTGGATGGTTCCGACCTTGAATATGTGGACACCTATAAGTACCTAGGTGTCTGGCTAGACTGTAAACTCTCCTTCCAGACTCATATCAAACATCTCCAATCGAAAATCAAATCAAGAGTCGGCTTTCTATTCCGCAACAAAGCCTCCTTCACTCCCGCCAAACTTACCCTAGTAAAACTGACTATCCTACCGATCCTCGACTTCGGCAATGTCATCTACAAAATTGCCTCCAACACTCTACTCAGCAAACTGGATGCAGTTTATCACAGTGCAATCCGTTTTGTCACTAAAGCACCTTATACCACCCACCACTGCGACTTGTATGCTGTAGTCGGCTGGCCCTCGCTACATATTCGATCGCCAGACCCACTGGCTCCAGGTCATCTACAAGTCCATGCTAGGTAAAGCTCCGCCTTATCTCAGTTCACTGGTCATGATGGCAACACCCACCCGAGCACACGCTCCAGCAGGTGTATCTCACTGATCATCCCTAAAGCCAACACCTCATTTGGCCGCCTTTGCTCCAGTACTCTGCTGCCTGTGACTGGAACGAATTGCAAAATCCCTGAAGTTGGAGACTTTTATCTCTCACCAACTTCAAACATATGCTATCTGAGCAGCTAACCGATCGCTGCAGCTGTACATAGTCTATTGGTAAATAGCCCACCCATTTTCACCTACCTCATCCCCATACTGTTATTATTTATTTACTTTTCTGCTCTTTTGCACACCAATATCTCTAACTGTACATGCCCATCTGATCATTTATCACTCCAGTGTTCATATGCAAAATTGTAATTATTCGCCTACCTCCTCATGCCTTTTGCACACAATGTATATAGACTCCCCCTTTTTTGTACTGTGTTATTGACTTGTTAATTGTTTACTCCATGTGTAACTCTGTGTTGTCTGTTCACACTGCTATGCTTTATCTTGGCCAGGTCGCAGTTGTAAATGAGAACTTGTTCTCAACTAGCCTACCTGGTTAAATAAAGGTGAAAAAAAAAAAAAAAAAAGTATGTGCAGCATCACCACCACACAGACTTCTGTTGTACGTGTTTTTTAATGATGATGCCATTATTGTGGGGCCTGTTCCAGCTTGTTTTTCCACTGACGAATGAGTTCCTCTTTAGTGTGAAGCCACCTTTCTTTTGGACATGACACTTTTGGGTCAGCCCTTCATCAGCGTGACAAACTAAAGTCTGCAGAATGGAGGGGGGAGGGGGGGTGACAGAGAGAGTTGGATAAACAGAATAATGCACAAAATAAACTTCATGTACAAAACTCCAAACAATGAAACACCCAAACAATGAAACAATGCATACAGCAGAATCAGGAGCGAGAGAGATAGACAGGGTGGGAGACGGACAGGCAGACAGGGCGGGAGATGGGGGGGACAGGGAGAGACTGCAGAATTAGGACTATATCCACTGATTATCAATATCCAGGAAAGAGCTGTTAAATTCTACAACCACCTAAAAGGAAACGATGCCCACACGTTCCACCACAAAGCCCTCACCTACAGAGATGAACCTAGAGAAGAGTCCCCCAGCCAGCTGGTTCAGGGGCTCTGTTCACCAACACAAACAGACCCTACAGAAGCTCAGGACAGCAACACAATTAGACCCAACTGAATTATGAGAATGCAAAAAGATAACTATTTGACACACTGGAAAGAATCCATCAAAAACAGAGCAAACTGGAATGCTACCTTTCCCTAAACAGAGAGTACACAGTAGCAGAATACTTGACTTCTGTGACTGACCCAAAATGAAGAAACTCCTTGACTACTGTATGTACAGACTCAGTGAGCATAGCCTTGCTATTGAGAGAGGCAGGCGTAAGCAGAGAGAAGACAAGCTATGTGCACACTGCGGTGGAAACTGAGCTGCACTTCCTAACCTCCTGCCAAATGTAGGACCATATTAGAGACACATATTTCCCTCAGATTACACAGACCCACAAAGAATGTGAAAACAAATCAAAAATGTATAAACTCCCATATCTATTAGGTGAAATACTACAGTGTGCCATCACTGTAGCAAGATTTGTGACCTGTTGCTACGAGCATAGGGCAAACAGTGGAGCACAAACACCATTATAAATTCAACCTATATTTATCTGATAATTTAATTTCCCCCATTTTTGTACTATAAGTATTTGTACATTGCTAAAACACTGTACATAACTGACAATACAACTGACTAGGTATCCCCCTTTCTCTATCCTTTGTCTTCATCTTTTGAAACCTTTGTGAGTGCAATATTTCCTCTTGACTTTTAATCTTTTTTTGTTGATTTTATATCTTCTTACTTTTGACTATTGTTTATTTCACTTGTTTGGCAATGTAAACATGTTTTCCATGCTGATAAAGCCCTCTGAATTGAATTGAGAGAGAGATTTAGAGAGAGAGTTAGAGAGAGAGAGAGAGAGAGAGAGAGAGAGAAAGCCCAAACAGGATACTGTACATGAGTCAGTTCTGAACCTATTCAGGCATTTGATTGGCAGAGTGGATCAAATGTCACTAACGGCAGAGTGGAGACTGGTGAACATATTTCTGTGATGGGAGGGAGGCTTCAGAAAACAAATGAATGTATCGCCCCCCTCTCTCTCTCTCTCTCTCTCTCTCTCTCTCTCCCTCTCTCCTCTCTCTCTCTCTCTCTCTCTCTCTCTCTGTCTCTCTCTCTCTCTCTCCCTCTCTCTCCCTCTCCCTCTCTCCCTCCTCTCTCTCCCTCTCTCTCCCCCCTCTCTCTCCTCTGTCTCCTCTCTCCCTCTCTCTCTCTCTCTCTCTCTCTCTGTTGAATGACTGTCTTACCTTCTAGTCCAGTGGTAGTTGGTTCCATCGGTCATGAT
>NW_027013773.1:385584-389914 GCF_036934945.1 Oncorhynchus masou masou | reverse complement strand
GACAGAGAAGTATATAACTATCACAACATATAGACCAGTCATCTACAGGCAGAGAGGTATATAACTATCACAACATATAGACCAGTCATCTACAGACAGAGAGGTATATAACTATCACAACATATAGACCAGTCATCTACAGACAGAGAGGTATATAACTATCACAACATATAGACCAGTCATCTACAGACAGAGAGGTATATAACTATCACAACATATAGACCAGTCATCTACAGACAACATATAGACCAGTCATCTACAGACAGAGAGGTATATCACTATCACAACATATAGACCAGTCATCTACAGACAGAGAGGTATATAACTATCACAACATATAGACCAGTCATCTACAGACAGAGAGGTATATAACTATCACAACATATAGACCAGTCATCTACAGACAGAGAGGTATATAACTATCACAACATATAGACCAGTCACCTACAGACAGAGAGGTATATAACTATCACAACATATAGACCAGTCACCTACAGACAGAGAGGTATATAACTATCACAACATATAGACCAGTCATCTACAGACAGAGAGGTATATAACTATCACAACATATAGACCAGTCATCTACAGACAGAGAGGTATATAACTATCACAACATATAGACCAGTCATCTACAGACAGAGAGGTATATAACTATCACAACATATAGACCAGTCATCTACAGACAGAGAGGTATATAACTATCACAACATATAGACCAGTCATCTACAGACAGAGAGGTATATAACTATCACAACATATAGACCAGTCATCTACAGACAGAGAGGTATATAACTATCACAACATATAGACCAGTCATCTACAGGCAGAGAGGTATATAACTATCACAACATATAGACCAGTCACCTACAGACAGAGAGGTATATAACTATCACAACATATAGACCAGTCATCTACAGACAACATATAGACCAGTCATCTACAGACAGAGAGGTATATCACTATCACAACATATAGACCAGTCATCTACAGACAGAGAGGTATATAACTATCACAACATATAGACCAGTCATCTACAGACAGAGAGGTATATAACTATCACAACATATAGACCAGTCATCTACAGACAGAGAGGTATATAACTATCACAACATATAGACCAGTCATCTACAGACAGAGAGGTATATAACTATCACAACATATAGACCAGTCACCTACAGACAGAGAGGTATATAACTATCACAACATATAGACCAGTCACCTACAGACAGAGAGGTATATAACTATCACAACATATAGACCAGTCATCTACAGACAGAGAGGTATATAACTATCACAACATATAGACCAGTCATCTACAGGCAGAGAGGTATATAACTATCACAACATATAGACCAGTCATCTACAGACAGAGAGGTATATAACTATCACAACATATAGACCAGTCATCTACAGACAGAGAGGTATATAACTATCACAACATATAGACCAGTCATCTACAGACAGAGAGGTATATAACTATCACAACATATAGACCAGTCACCTACAGACAGAGAAGTATATAACTATCACAACATATAGACCAGTCATCTACAGACAGAGAGGTATATAACTATCACAACATATAGACCAGTCACCTACAGACAGAGAGGTATATAACTATCACAACATATAGACCAGTCATCTACAGACAGAGAGGTATATAACTATCACAACATATAGACCAGTCACCTACAGACAGAGAGGTATATAACTATCACAACATATAGACCAGTCATCTACAGACAACATATAGACCAGTCATCTACAGACAGAGAGGTATATAACTATCACAACATATAGACCAGTCACCTACAGACAGAGAGGTATATAACTATCACAACATATAGACCAGTCATCTACAGACAGAGAGGTATATAACTATCACAACATATAGACCAGTCACCTACAGACAGAGAGGTATATAACTATCACAACATATAGACCAGTCACCTACAGACAGAGAGGTATATAACTATCACAACATATAGACCAGTCATCTACAGACAGAGAGGTATATAACTATCACAACATATAGACCAGTCATCTACAGACAGAGAGGTATATAACTATCACAACATATAGACCAGTCATCTACAGACAGAGAGGTATATAACTATCACAACATATAGACCAGTCATCTACAGACAGAGAGGTATATAACTATCACAACATATAGACCAGTCATCTACAGACAACATATAGACCAGTCATCTACAGACAGAGAGGTATATAACTATCACAACATATAGACCAGTCATCTACAGACAGAGAGGTATATAACTATCACAACATATAGACCAGTCACCTACAGACAGAGAGGTATATAACTATCACAACATATAGACCAGTCACCTACAGACAGAGAGGTATATAACTATCACAACATATAGACCAGTCACCTACAGACAGAGAGGTATATAACTATCACAACATATAGACCAGTCACCTACAGACAGAGAGGTATATAACTATCACAACATATAGACCAGTCACCTACAGACAGAGAGGTATATAACTATCACAACATATAGACCAGTCACCTACAGACAGAGAGGTATATAACTATCACAACATATAGACCAGTCATCTACAGACAGAGAGGTATATAACTATCACAACATATAGACCAGTCACCTACAGACAGAGAGGTATATAACTATCACAACATATAGACCAGTCATCTACAGACAGAGAGGTATATAACTATCACAACATATAGACCAGTCATCTACAGACAACATATAGACCAGTCACCTACAGACAGAGAGGTATATAACTATCACAACATATAGACCAGTCATCTACAGACAGAGAGGTATATAACTATCACAACATATAGACCAGTCATCTACAGACAGAGAGGTATATAACTATCACAACATATAGACCAGTCATCTACAGACAGAGAGGTATATAACTATCACAACATATAGACCAGTCATCTACAGACAGAGAGGTATATAACTATCACAACATATAGACCAGTCATCTACAGACAGAGAGGTATATAACTATCACAACATATAGACCAGTCATCTACAGACAACATATAGACCAGTCATCTACAGACAGAGAGGTATATAACTATCACAACATATAGACCAGTCACCTACAGACAGAGAGGTATATAACTATCACAACATATAGACCAGTCACCTACAGACAGAGAGGTATATAACTATCACAACATATAGACCAGTCACCTACAGACAGAGAGGTATATAACTATCACAACATATAGACCAGTCATCTACAGACAGAGAGGTATATAACTATCACAACATATAGACCAGTCACCTACAGACAGAGAGGTATATAACTATCACAACATATAGACCAGTCATCTACAGACAACATATAGACCAGTCACCTACAGACAGAGAGGTATATAACTATCACAACATATAGACCAGTCATCTACAGACAGAGAGGTATATAACTATCACAACATATAGACCAGTCATCTACAGACAGAGAGGTATATAACTATCACAACATATAGACCAGTCATCTACAGACAGAGAGGTATATAACTATCACAACATATAGACCAGTCACCTACAGACAGAGAGGTATATAACTATCACAACATATAGACCAGTCACCTACAGACAGAGAGGTATATAACTATCACAACATATAGACCAGTCATCTACAGACAGAGAGGTATATTACTATCACAACATATAGACCAGTCATCTACAGACAACATATAGACCAGTCATCTACAGGTAGAGAGGTATATAACTTTCACAACATATAGACCGGTCACCTACAGACAGAGAGGTATATAACTATCACAACATATAGACCAGTCACCTACAGACAGAGAGGTATATAACTATCACAACATATAGACCAGTCATCTACAGACAGAGAGGTATATAACTATCACAACATATAGACCAGTCATCTACAGACAGAGAGGTATATAACTATCACAACATATAGACCAGTCACCTACAGACAGAGAAGTATATAACTATCACAACATATAGACCAGTCACCTACAGACAGAGAGGTATATAACTATCACAACATATAGACCAGTCATCTACAGACAGAGAGGTATATAACTATCACAACATATAGACCAGTCACCTACAGACAGAGAAGTATATAACTATCACAACATATAGACCAGTCACCTACAGACAGAGAGGTATATAACTATCACAACATATAGACCAGTCATCTACAGACAGAGAGGTATATAACTATCACAACATATAGACCAGTCATCTACAGACAGAGAGGTATATAACTATCACAACATATAGACCAGTCACCTACAGACAGAGAGGTATATAACTATCACAACATATAG
>NW_027013773.1:316287-385084 GCF_036934945.1 Oncorhynchus masou masou | reverse complement strand
ACCAGTCATCTACAGACAGAGAGGTATATAACTATCACAACATATAGACCAGCAGTCATCTACAGACAACATATAGACCAGTCATCTACAGACAGAGAGGTATATAACTATCACAACATATAGACTAGTCACCTACAGACAGAGAGGTATATAACTATCTATAGACCAGCACCTACAACATATAGACCAGTCACCTACAGACAGAGAGGTATATAACTATCACAACATATAGACCAGTCACCTACAGACAGAGAGGTATATAACTATCACAACATATAGACCAGTCACCTACAGACAGAGAGGTATATAACTATCACAACATATAGACCAGTCACCTACAGACAGAGAGGTATATCTATCACAACATATAGACCAGTCATCTACAGACAGAGAGTATATAACTATCACAACATATAGACCAGTCATCTACAGACAGAGAGGTATATAACTATCACAACATATAGACCAGTCATCTACAGGCAGAGAGGTATATAACTATCACAACATATAGACCAGTCATCTACAGACAGAGAGGTATATAACTATCACAACATATAGACCAGTCATCTACAGGCAGAGAGGTATATAACTATCACAACATATAGACCAGTCATCTACAGACAGAGAGGTATATAACTATCACAACATATAGACCAGTCATCTACAGACAGAGAGGTATATAACTATCACAACATATAGACCAGTCATCTACAGACAGAGAGGTATATAACTATCACAACATATAGACCAGTCATCTACAGACAACATATAGACCAGTCATCTACAGACAGAGAGGTATATTACTATCACAACATATAGACCAGTCATCTACAGACAGAGAGGTATATAACTATCACAACATATAGACCAGTCATCTACAGACAGAGAGGTATATAACTATCACAACATATAGACCAGTCATCTACAGAGAGAGAGGTATATAACTATCACAACATATAGACCAGTCATCTACAGACAGAGAGGTATATAACTATCACAACATATAGACCAGTCATCTACAGACAGAGAGGTATATAACTATCACAACATATAGACCAGTCATCTACAGACAGAGAGGTATATAACTATCACAACATATAGACCAGTCACCTACAGACAGAGAGGTATATAACTATCACAACATATAGACCAGTCACCTACAGACAACATATAGACCAGTCACCTACAGACAGAGAGGTATATAACTATCACAACATATAGACCAGTCATCTACAGACAACATATAGACCAGTCATCTACAGACAGAGAGGTATATAACTATCACAACATATAGACCAGTCATCTACAGACAGAGAGGTATATAACTATCACAACATATAGACCAGTCATCTACAGAGAGAGAGGTATATAACTATCACAACATATAGACCAGTCATCTACAGACAGAGAGGTATATTACTATCACAACATATAGACCAGTCATCTACAGACAGAGAGGTATATTACTATCACAACATATAGACCAGTCATCTACAGACAGAGAGGTATATAACTATCACAACATATAGACCAGTCATCTACAGACAGAGAGGTATATAACTATCACAACATATAGACCAGTCACCTACAGACAGAGAGGTATATAACTATCACAACATATAGACCAGTCACCTACAGACAGAGAAGTATATAACTATCACAACATATAGACCAGTCATCTACAGACAGAGAGGTATATAACTATCACAACATATAGACCAGTCATCTACAGACAGAGAGGTATATAACTATCACAACATATAGACCAGTCACCTACAGACAGAGAAGTATATAACTATCACAACATATAGACCAGTCATCTACAGACAGAGAGGTATATAACTATCACAACATATAGACCAGTCACCTACAGACAGAGAGGTATATAACTATCACAACATATAGACCAGTCATCTACAGACAGAGAGGTATATAACTATCACAACATATAGACCAGTCATCTACAGACAGAGAGGTATATAACTATCACAACATATAGACCAGTCAGACAGAGAGGTATATCACTATCACAACATATAGACCAGTCATCTACAGACAGAGAGGTATATAACATCACAACATATAGACCAGTCATCTACAGACAGAGAGGTATATAACTATCACAACATATAGACCAGTCATCTACAGACAGAGAGGTATATAACTATCACAACATATAGACACAACATATAGACCGGTCATCTACAGACAGAGAGGTATATCACTATCACAACATATAGACCAGTCATCTACAGACAGAGAGATATATCACTATGACAACATATAGACCAGTCACCTACAGAGAGAGAGGTATATAACTATCACAACATATAGACCGGTCATCTACAGACAGAGAGGTATATAACTATCACAACATATAGACCAGTCATCTACAGACAGAGAGGTATATAACTATCACAACATATAGACCAGTCATCTACAGAGAGAGAGGTATATAACTATCACAACATATAGACCAGTCATCTACAGACAGAGAGGTATATAACTATCACAACATATAGACCAGTCATCTACAGACAGAGAGGTATATAACTATCACAACATATAGACCAGTCATCTACAGACAGAGAGGTATATAACTATCACAACATATAGACCAGTCATCTACAGACAGAGAGGTATATAACTATCACAACATATAGACAGTCATCTACAGACAACATATAGACCAGTCATCTACAGACAGAGAGGTATATTACTATCACAACATATAGACCAGTCATCTACAGACAGAGAGGTATATAACTATCACAACATATAGACCAGTCATCTACAGACAGAGAGGTATATTACTATCACAACATATAGACCAGTCATCTACAGACAGAGAGGTATATTACTATCACAACATATAGACCAGTCACCTACAGACAGAGAGGTATATTACTATCACAACATATAGACCAGTCATCTACAGACAGAGAGGTATATAACTATCACAACATATAGACCAGTCATCTACAGACAGAGAGGTATATCACTATCACAACATATAGACCAGTCATCTACTGACAGAGAGGTATATTACTATCACAACATATAGACCAGTCACCTACAGACAGAGAGGTATATTACTATCACAACATATAGACCAGTCACCTACAGACAGACAGAGACAGAGAGGTATATAACTATCACAACATATAGACCAGTCATCTTCAGACAGAGAGGTATATAACTATCACAACATATAGACCAGTCATCTACAGACAGAGAGGTATATAACTATCACAACATATAGACCAGTCATCTACAGACAGAGAGATATATAACTATCACAACATATAGACCAGTCATCTACAGACAGAGAGGTATATAACTATCACAACATATAGACCAGTCATCTACAGACAGAGAGGTATATTAATATCACAACATATAGACCAGTCATCTACAGACAGAGAGGTATATAACTATCACAACATATAGACCAGTCATCTACAGACAGAGAGGTATATAACTATCACAACATATAGACCAGTCATCTACAGACAGAGAGGTATATTATCACAACATATAGACCAGTCATCTACAGACAGAGAGGTATATAACTATCACAACATATAGACCAGTCATCTACAGACAGAGAGGTATATAACTATCACAACATATAGACCAGTCATCTACAGACAGAGAGGTATATCACTATCACAACATATAGACCAGTCATCTACAGACAACATATAGAACTATCACAACATATAGACCAGTCATCTACAGACAGAGAGTATATAACTATCACAACATATAGACCAGTCACCTACAGACAGAGAGGTATATATATCACTATCACAACATATAGACCAGTCACCTACAGACAGAGAGGTATATAACTATCACAACATATAGACCAGTCACCTACAGACAGAGAGGTATATAACTATCACAACATATAGACCAGTCACCTACAGACAGAGAGGTATATAACTATCACAACATATAGACCAGTCATCTACAGACAGAGAGGTATATAACTATCACAACATATAGACCAGTCACCTACAGACAGAGAGGTATATAACTATCACAACATATAGACCAGTCATCTACAGACAGAGAGTATATAACTATCACAACATATAGACCAGTCATCTACAGACAGAGAGGTATATAACTATCACAACATATAGACCAGTCATCTACAGACAGAGAGGTATATAACTATCACAACATATAGACCAGTCATCTACAGACAGAGAGGTATATAACTATCACAACATATAGACCAGTCATCTACAGACAGAGAGGTATTTAACTATCACAACATATAGACCAGTCATCTACAGACAGAGAGGTATATAACTATCACAACATATAGACCAGTCATCTACAGACAGAGAGGTATATAACTATCACAACATATAGACAGTCATCTACAGACAGAGAGGTATATAACTATCACAACATATAGACCGGTCATCTACAGACAGAGAGGTATATAACTATCACAACATATAGACCAGTCATCTACAGACAGAGAGGTATATAACTATCACAACATATAGACCAGTCATCTACAGAGAGAGAGGTATATAACTATCACAACATATAGACCAGTCATCTACAGACAGAGAGGTATATAACTATCACAACATATAGACCAGTCACCTACAGACAGAGAAGTATATAACTATCACAACATATAGACCAGTCATCTACAGGCAGAGAGGTATATAACTATCACAACATATAGACCAGTCATCTACAGACAGAGAGGTATATAACTATCACAACATATAGACCAGTCATCTACAGACAGAGAAGTATATAACTATCACAACATATAGACCAGTCATCTACAGAGAGAGAGAGGTATATAACTATCACAACATATAGACCAGTCATCTACAGACAGAGAGGTATATCACTATCACAACATATAGACCAGTCATCTACAGACAGAGAGGTATATAACTATCACAACATATAGACCAGTCACCTACAGACAGAGAAGTATATAACTATCACAACATATAGACCAGTCACCTACAGACAGAGAGGTATATAACTATCACAACATATAGACCAGTCATCTACAGACAGAGAGGTATATAACTATCACAACATATAGACCAGTCATCTACAGACAGAGAGGTATATAACTATCACAACATATAGACCAGTCATCTACAGACAGAGAGGTATATAACTATCACAACATATAGACCAGTCACCTACAGACAGAGAGGTATATAACTATCACAACATATAGACCAGTCATCTACAGACAGAGAGGTATATAACTATCACAACATATAGACCAGTCATCTACAGACAGAGAGGTATATAACTATCACAACATATAGACCAGTCATCTACAGACAGAGAGGTATATAACTATCACAACATATAGACCAGTCATCTACAGACAGAGAGGTATATAACTATCACAACATATAGACCAGTCATCTACAGACAGAGAGGTATATAACTATCACAACATATAGACCAGTCATCTACAGACAGAGAGGTATATAACTATCACAACATATAGACCAGTCACCTACAGACAGAGAGGTATATAACTATCACAACATATAGACCAGTCATCTACAGACAGAGAGGTATATAACTATCACAACATATAGACCAGTCATCTACAGACAGAGAGGTATATAACTATCACAACATATAGACCAGTCATCTACAGACAGAGAGGTATATAACTATCACAACATATAGACCAGTCATCTACAGACAGAGAGGTATATAACTATCACAACATATAGACCAGTCATCTACAGACAGAGAGGTATATAACTATCACAACATATAGACCAGTCATCTACAGACAGAGAGGTATATAACTATCACAACATATAGACCAGTCATCTACAGACAGAGAGGTATATAACTATCACAACATATAGACCAGTCATCTACAGACAGAGAGGTATATAACTATCACAACATATAGACCAGTCACCTACAGACAGAGAGGTATATAACTATCACAACATATAGACCAGTCATCTACAGAGAGAGAGGTATATAACTATCACAACATATAGACCAGTCATCTACAGACAGAGAGGTATATAACTATCACAACATATAGACCAGTCATCTACAGAGAGAGAGGTATATAACTATCACAACATATAGACCAGTCATCTACAGACAGAGAGGTATATAACACTATCACAACATATAGACCAGTCATCTTCAGGCAGAGAGGTATATAACTATCACAACATATAGACCAGTCACCTACAGACAGAGAGGTATATAACTATCACAACATATAGACCAGTCACCAACAGACAACATATAGACCAGTCACCTACAGACAACATATAGACCAGTCATCTACAGACAGAGAGGTATATAACTATCACAACATATAGACCAGTCATCTACAGACAGAGAGGTATATAACTATCACAACATATAGACCAGTCATCTACAGACAGAGAGGTATATAACTATCACAACATATAGACCAGTCACCTACAGACAGAGAGGTATATAACTATCACAACATATAGACCAGTCATCTACAGACAGAGAGGTATATAACTATCACAACATATAGACCAGTCACCTACAGACAGAGAGGTATATAACTATCACAACATATAGACCAGTCATCTACAGACAGAGAGGTATATAACTATCACAACATATAGACCAGTCATCTACAGACAGAGAGGTATATCACATCACAACATATAGACCAGTCATCTACAGACAGAGAGGTATATAACTATCACAACATATAGACCAGTCATCTACAGACAGAGAGGTATATAACTATCACAACATATAGACCAGTCATCTACAGACAGAGAGGTATATAACTATCACAACATATAGACCAGTCATCTACAGACAGAGAGGTATATAACTATCACAACATATAGACCAGTCATCTACAGACAGAGAGGTATATAACAACAACATATAGACCAGTCATCTACAGACAGAGAGGTATATAACTATCACAACATATAGACCAGTCATCTACAGACAGAGAGGTATATAACTATCACAACATATAGACCAGTCATCTACAGACAGAGAGGTATATAACTATCACAACATATAGACCAGTCATCTACAGACAGAGAGGTATATAACTATCACAACATATAGACCAGTCATCTACAGACAGAGAGGTATATAACTATCACAACATATAGACCAGTCATCTACAGACAGAGAGGTATATAACTATCACAACATATAGACCAGTCATCTACAGACAGAGAGGTATATAACTATCACAACATATAGACCAGTCATCTACAGACAGAGAGGTATATAACTATCACAACATATAGACCAGTCATCTACAGACAGAGAGGTATATAACTATCACAACATATAGACCAGTCACCTACAGACAGAGAGGTATATAACTATCACAACATATAGACCAGTCATCTACAGACAGAGAGGTATATAACTATCACAACATATAGACCAGTCATCTACAGACAGAGAAGTATATAACTATCACAACATATAGACCAGTCATCTACAGACAGAGAGGTATATAACTATCACAACATATAGACCAGTCATCTACAGACAGAGAGGTATATAACTATCACAACATATAGACCAGTCATCTACAGACAGAGAGGTATATAACTATCACAACATATAGACCAGTCATCTACAGACAACATATAGAGTCAGACAGGTATATAACTATCACAACATATAGACCAGTCATCTACAGACAGAGAGGTATATAACTATCACAACATATAGACCAGTCATCTACAGACAGAGAGGTATATAACTATCACAACATATAGACCAGTCATCTACAGACAGAGAGGTATATAACTATCACAACATATAGACCAGTCATCTACAGACAGAGAGGTATATAACTATCACAACATATAGACCAGTCATCTACAGACAGAGAGGTATATAACTATCACAACATATAGACCAGTCACCTACAGACAGAGAGAGTATATAACTATCACAACATATAGACCAGTCACTACAGACAGAGAGGTATAACTATCACAACATATAGACCAGTCATCTACAGACAGAGAGGTATATAACTATCACAACATATAGACCAGTCATCTACAGACAACATATAGACCAGTCACTACAGACAGAGATATATCACCAGTCACAACATATAGACAGTCATCTACAGACAGAGAGTATATAACTATCACAACATATAGACCAGTCATCTACAGACAGAGAGTATATAACTATCACAACATATAGACCAGTCATCTACAGACAGAGAGGTATATAACTATCACAACATATAGACCAGTCATCTACAGACAGAGAGGTATATAACTATCACAACATATAGACCAGTCATCTACAGACAGAGAGGTATATAACTATCACAACATATAGACCAGTCACTACAGACAGAGAGGTATATAACTATCACAACATATAGACCAGTCATCTACAGACAGAGAGGTATATTAACTATCACAACATATATACCAGTCATCTACAGACAGAGAGGTATATAACTATCACAACATATAGACCAGTCATCTACAGACAGAGAGGTATATAACTATCACAACATATAGACCAGTCATCTACAGACAGAGAAGTATATAACTATCACAACATATAGACCAGTCATCTACAGACAGAGAGGTATATAACTATCACAACATATAGACCAGTCATCTACAGACAACATATAGACCAGTCATCTACAGACAGAGGTATATCACTATCACAACATATAGACCAGTCATCTACAGAGAGAGAGGTATATAACTATCACAACATATAGACCAGTCATCTACAGACAGAGAGGTATATAACTATCACAACATATAGACCAGTCATCTACAGACAGAGAGGTATATAACTATCACAACATATAGACCAGTCATCTACAGACAGAGAGGTATATAACTATCACAACATATAGACCAGTCATCTACAGACAGAGAAGTATATAACTATCACAACATATAGACCAGTCATCTACAGACAGAGAGGTATATAACTATCACAACATATAGACCAGTCATCTACAGACAGAGAGGTATATAACTATCACAACATATAGACCAGTCATCTACAGACAGAGAGAGATATAACTATCACAACATATAGACCAGTCATCTACAGACAGAGAGGTATATAACTATCACAACATATAGACCAGTCATCTACAGAGAGAGAGAGGTGTATAACTATCACAACATATAGACCAGTCATCTACAGACAGAGAGGTATATAACTATCACAACATATAGACCAGTCACCTACAGACAGAGAGGTATATAACTATCACAACATATAGACCAGTCATCTACAGGCAGAGAGGTATATAACTATCACAACATATAGACCAGTCATCTACAGGTCTATCACAACATATAGACCAGTCATCTAGAGAGAGGTATATAACTATCACAACATATAGACCAGTCATCTACAGACAGAGAGGTATATAACTATCACAACATATAGACCAGTCATCTACAGAGGAGAGGTATATAACTATCACAACATATAGACCAGTCATCTACAGACAGAGAGGTATATAACTATCACAACATATAGACCAGTCATCTACAGACAGAGAGGTATATAACTATCACAACATATAGACCAGTCATCTACAGACAGAGAGGTATATAACTATCACAACATATAGACCAGTCATCTACAGACAGAGAGGTATATAACTATCACAACATATAGACCAGTCATCTACAGACAGAGAGGTATATAACTATCACAACATATAGACCAGTCATATATAACTATCACAACATATAGACCAGTCATCTACAGACAGAGAGGTATATAACTATCACAACATATAGACCAGTCACTACAGACAGAGAGGTATATAACTATCACAACATATAGACCAGTCATCTACAGACAGAGAGGTATATAACTATCACAACATATAGACCAGTCATCTACAGACAGAGAGGTATATAACTATCACAACATATAGACCAGTCACCTACAGACAGAGAGGTATATAACTATCACAACATATAGACCAGTCACCTACAGACAGAGAGGTATATAACTATCACAACATATAGACCAGTCACCTACACACAGAGAGGTATATAACTATCACAACATATAGACCAGTCACCTACAGACAACATATAGACCAGTCATCTACAGACAGAGGTATATCACTATGACAACATATAGACCAGTCACCTACAGACAGAGAGTATATAACTATCACAATAGATCATATACAGACAACATATAGACCAGTCATCTACAGACAGAGAGTATATAACTATCACAACATATAGACCAGTCATCTACAGACAGAGAGGTATATAACTATCACAACATATAGACCAGTCATCTACAGACAGAGAGGTATATAACTATCACAACATATAGACCAGTCATCTACAGACAGAGAGGTATATAACTATCACAACATATAGACCAGTCACCTACAGACAGAGAGGTATATAACAGACAGTCACCTACAGACAGAGAGTATATAACTATCACAACATATAGACCAGTCATCTACAGACAGAGAGGTATATAACTATCACAACATATAGACCAGTCATCTACAGGCAGAGAGGTATATAACTATCACAACATATAGACCAGTCATCTACAGACAGAGAGGTATATAACTATCACAACATATAGACCAGTCATCTACAGACAGAGAGGTATATAACTATCACAACATATAGACCAGTCATCTACAGACAGAGAGGTATATAACTATCACAACATATAGACCAGTCATCTACAGACAGAGGTATATAACTATCACAACATATAGACCAGTCATCTACAGACAGAGAGGTATATAACTATCACAACATATAGACCAGTCATCTACAGACAGAGAGTATATAACTATCACAACATATAGACCAGTCACCTACAGACAGAGAGGTATATAACTATCACAACATATAGACCAGTCATCTACAGACAGAGAGGTATATAACTATCACAACATATAGACCAGTCATCTACAGACAGAGAGGTATATAACTATCACAACATATAGACCAGTCATCTACAGACAGAGAGGTATATAACTATCACAACATATAGACCAGTCATCTACAGACAGAGAGGTATATTACTATCACAACATATAGACCAGTCATCTACAGACAACATATAGACCAGTCATCTACAGACAGAGAGGTATATAACTATCACAACATATAGACCAGTCATCTACAGACAGAGAGGTATATAACTATCACAACATATAGACCAGTCATCTACAGACAGAGAGGTATATAACTATCACAACATATAGACCAGTCATCTATAGATAGAGAGGTATATAACTATCACAACATATAGACCAGTCATCTACAGACAGAGAGGTATATAACTATCACAACATATAGACCAGTCATCTACAGACAGAGAGGTATATAACTATCACAACATATAGACCAGTCATCTACAGACAACATATAGACAGACAGACAGGAGGTATATAACTATCACAACATATAGACCAGTCATCTCCAGACAGAGAGGTATATAACTATCACAACATATAGACCAGTCATCTATAGACAGAGAGGTATATAACTATCACAACATATAGACCAGTCACCTACAGACAGAGAGGTATATAACTATCACAACATATAGACCAGTCATCTACAGACAGAGAGGTATATAACTATCACAACATATAGACCAGTCACCTACAGACAGAGAGTATATAACTATCACAACATATAGACCAGTCATCTACAGACAACATACAGACAGACAGAGAGTATATAACTATCACAACATATAGACCAGTCACCTACAGACAGAGATATAACTATCACAACATATAGACCAGTCATCTACAGACATATATACTATCACAACATATAGACCAGTCATCTACAGACAGAGAGGTATATAACTATCACAACATATAGACCAGTCATCTACAGACAGAGAGGTATATAACTATCACAACATATAGACCAGTCATCTACTGACAGAGAGGTATATAACTATCACAACATATAGACCAGTCATCTACAGACAGAGAGGTATATAACTATCACAACATATAGACCAGTCATCTACATATACAACATATAGACCAGTCATCTACAGACAGAGAGGTATATAACTATCACAACATATAGACCAGTCACCTACAGACAGAGAGGTATATAACTATCACAACATATAGACCAGTCATCTACAGACAGAGAGGTATATAACTATCACAACATATAGACCAGTCATCTACAGACAGAGAGGTATATAACTATCACAACATATAGACCAGTCACCTACAGACAGAGAGGTATATAACTATCACAACATATAGACCAGTCATCTACAGACAGAGAGGTATATAACTATCACAACATATAGACCAGTCACCTACAGACAGAGAGGTATATAACTATCACAACATATAGACCAGTCATCTACAGACAGAGAGGTATATAACTATCACAACATATAGACCAGTCATCTACAGACAGAGAGGTATATAACTATCACAACATATAGACCAGTCACCTACAGACAGAGAGGTATATAACTATCACAACATATAGACCAGTCATCTACAGACAGAGAGTATATAACTATCACAACATATAGACCAGTCACCTACAGACAGAGAGGTATATAACTATCACAACATATAGACCAGTCATCTACAGACAGAGAGTATATAACTATCACAACATATAGACCAGTCATCTACAGACAGAGAGGTATATAACTATCACAACATATAGACCAGTCATCTACAGACAGAGAGGTATATAACTATCACAACATATAGACCAGTCATCATCTACAGACAGAGAGGTATATAACTATCACAACATATAGACCAGTCATCTACAGACAGAGAGGTATATAACTATCACAACATATAGACCAGTCATCTACAGACAGAGAGGTATATAACTATCACAACATATAGACCAGTCATCTACAGACAGAGAGTATATAACTATCACAACATATAGACCAGTCATCTACAGACAGAGAGGTATATAACTATCACAACATATAGACCAGTCATCTACAGACAGAGAGGTATATAACTATCACAACATATAGACCAGTCATCTACAGACAGAGAGGTATATAACTATCACAACATATAGACCAGTCATCTACAGACAGAGAGGTATATAACTATCACAACATATAGACCAGTCATCTACAGACAGAGAGGTATATAACTATCACAACATATAGACCAGTCATCTACAGACAGAGAGGTATATAACTATCACAACATATAGACCAGTCATCTACAGGCAGAGAGGTATATAACTATCACAACATATAGACCAGTCATCTACAGAGAGAGAGAGTTGTATAACTATCACAACATATAGACCAGTCATCTACAGACAAAGAGGTATATCACTATCACAACATATAGACCAGTCATCTACAGACAGAGAGGTATATAACTATCACAACATATAGACCAGTCATCTACAGGCAGAGAGGTATATAACTATCACAACATATAGACCAGTCATCTACAGACAGAGAGGTATATAACTATCACAACATATAGACCAGTCATCTACAGCCAGAGAGGTATATAACTATCACAACATATAGACCAGTCATCTACAGACAGAGAGGTATATAACTATCACAACATATAGACCAGTCATCTACAGACAGAGAGGTATATAACTATCACAACATATAGACCAGTCATCTACAGACAGAGAGGTATATAACTATCACAACATATAGACCAGTCATCTACAGACAGAGAGGTATATAACTATCACAACATATAGACCAGTCATCTACAGACAGAGAGGTATATAACTATCACAACATATAGACCAGTCATCTACAGACAACATATAGCAGAGAGGTATATAACTATCACAACATATAGACCAGTCATCTACAGACAGAGAGGTATATAACTATCACAACATATAGACCAGTCATCTACAGACAGAGAGGTATATAACTATCACAACATATAGACCAGTCATCTACAGACAGAGAGGTATATAACTATCACAACATATAGACCAGTCATCTACAGACAGAGAGGTATATAACTATCACAACATATAGACCAGTCATCTACAGACAGACCAGATCTACAGACAGAGAGGTATATCACTATCACAACATATAGACCAGTCATCTACAGACAGAGAGTATATAACTATATCACAACATATAGACCAGTCATCTACAGACAGAGAGGTATATAACTATCACAACATATAGACCAGTCATCTACAGACAGAGAGGTATATAACTATCACAACATATAGACCAGTCATCTACAGACAGAGAGGTATATAACTATCACAACATATAGACCAGTCATCTACAGACAGAGAGGTATATAACTATCACAACATATAGACCAGTCATCTACAGACAGAGAGGTATATAACTATCACAACATATAGACCAGTCATCTACAGACAGAGAGGTATATAACTATCACAACATATAGACCAGTCATCTACAGACAGAGAGGTATATAACTATCACAACATATAGACCAGTCATCTACAGACAGAGAGGTATATAACTATCACAACATATAGACCAGTCACTACAGACAGAGAGGTATATAACTATCACAACATATAGACCAGTCATCTACAGACAGAGAGGTATATAACTATCACAACATATAGACCAGTCATCTACAGACAGAGAGGTATATAACTATCACAACATATAGACCAGTCATCTACAGACAGAGAGTATATAACTATCACAACATATAGACCAGTCATCTACAGACAGAGAGGTATATAACTATCACAACATATAGACCAGTCATCTACAGACAGAGAGGTATATAACTATCACAACATATAGACCAGTCATCTACAGACAGAGAGGTATATAACTATCACAACATATAGACCAGTCATCTACAGACAGAGAGGTATATAACTATCACAACATATAGACCAGTCACCTACAGACAGAGAGGTACTAGACAACATATAGACCAGTCATCTACAGGTAGAGAGGTATATAACTATCACAACATATAGACCAGTCATCTACAGACAGAGAGGTATATAACTATCACAACATATAGACCAGTCATCTACAGACAGAGAGGTCTATCACAACATATAGACCAGTCACTACAGAGAGGTATATAACTATCACAACATATAGACCAGTCATCTACAGACAGAGAGGTATATAACTATCACAACATATAGACCAGTCATCTACAGACAGAGAGGTATATAACTATCACAACATATAGACCAGTCATCTACAGACAGAGAGGTATATAACTATCACAACATATAGACCAGTCATCTACAGACAGAGAGGTATATAACTATCACAACATATAGACCAGTCATCTACAGACAGAGAGGTATATAACTATCACAACATATAGACCAGTCATCTACAGACAGAGAGGTATATAACTATCACAACATATAGACAGAGAGAGGTATATAACTATCACAACATATAGACCAGTCATCTACAGACAGAGAGGTATATAACTATCACAACATATAGACCAGTCATCTACAGACAGAGAGGTATATAACTATCACAACATATAGACCAGTCATCTACAGACAGAGAGGTATATAACTATCACAACATATAGACCAGTCATCTACAGACAACATACAGTCATCTACAGACAGAGGGTATATAACTATCACAACATATAGACCAGTCACCTACAGACAGAGAGGTATATAACTATCACAACATATAGACCAGTCATCTACAGACAACATCAGTCATACAGACAGAGAGGTATATAACTATCACAACATATAGACCAGTCATCTACAGACAGAGAGGTATATAACTATCACAACATATAACAGTCATCTACAACATATAGACCAGTCACCTACAGACAGAGAGGTATATAACTATCACAACATATAGACCAGTCATCTACAGACAGAGAGGTATATAACTATCACAACATATAGACCAGTCATCTACAGACAGAGAGGTATATAACTATCACAACATATAGACCAGTCACCTACAGACAGAGAAGTATATAACTATCACAACATATAGACCAGTCACTACAGACAGAGAGGTATATAACTATCACAACATATAGACCAGTCATCTACAGACAGAGAGGTATATAACTATCACAACATATAGACCAGTCATCTACAGACAGAGAGGTATATAACTATCACAACATATAGACCAGTCATCTACAGACAGAGAGGTATATAACTATCACAACATATAGACCAGTCATCTACAGACAGAGAGGTATATAACTATCACAACATATAGACCAGTCATCTACAGACAGAGAGGTATATAACTATCACAACATATAGACCAGTCATCTACAGACAGAGAGGTATATAACTATCACAACATATAGACCAGTCATCTACAGACAGAGAGGTATATAACTATCACAACATATAGACCAGTCACCTACAGACAGAGAGGTATATAACTATCACAACATATAGACCAGTCATCTACAGACAGAGAGGTATATAACTATCACAACATATAGACCAGTCATCTACAGACAGAGAGGTATATAACTATCACAACATATAGACCAGTCACCTACAGACAGAGAGGTATATAACTATCACAACATATAGACCAGTCATCTACAGACAGAGAGGTATATAACTATCACAACATATAGACCAGTCATCTACAGACAGAGAGGTATATAACTATCACAACATATAGACCAGTCACCTACAGACAGAGAGGTATATAACTATCACAACATATAGACCAGTCATCTACAGACAGAGAGGTATATAACTATCACAACATATAGACCAGTCATCTACAGACAGAGAGGTATATAACTATCACAACATATAGACCAGTCACCTACAGACAGAGAGGTATATAACTATCACAACATATAGACCAGTCACCTACAGACAGAGAGGTATATAACTATCATATAGACACAACATATAGACCAGTCATCTACAGACAGAGAGGTATATAACTATCACAACATATAGACCAGTCATCTACAGACAGAGAGGTATATAACTATCACAACATATAGACCAGTCATCTACAGACAGAGAGGTATATAACTATCACAACATATAGACCAGTCATCTACAGATCAGAGAGGTATATAACTATCACAACATATAGACCAGTCACCTACAGACAGAGAGGTAGGTATATAACAGTCATCACAACAACATATAGACCAGTCATCTACAGACAGAGAGGTATATAACTATCACAACATATAGACCAGTCATCTACAGACAGAGAGGTATATAACTATCACAACATATACCAGATCAGTCATCACAACAACATATAGACCAGTCACCTACAGACAGAGAGGTATATAACTATCACAACATATAGACCAGTCACCTACAGACAGAGAGGTATATAAATATCACAACATATAGACCAGTCATCTACAGACAGAGAGGTATATAACTATCACAACATATAGACCAGTCATCTACAGACAGAGAGGTATATCACTATCACAACATATAGACCAGTCATCTACAGGTAGAGAGGTATATAACTATCACAACATATAGACCAGTCACCTACAGACAGAGAGGTATATAACTATCACAACATATAGACCAGTCATCTACAGACAGAGAGGTATATAACTATCACAACATATAGACCAGTCATCTACAGACAGAGAGGTATATAACTATCACAACATATAGACCAGTCATCTACAGACAGAGAGGTATATAACTATCACAACATATAGACCAGTCATCTACAGAGAGAGAGGTATATAACTATCACAACATATAGACCAGTCATCTACAGACAGAGAGGTATATAACTATCACAACATATAGACCAGTCATCTACAGACAGAGAGGTATATAACTATCACAACATATAGACCAGTCATCTACAGACAGAGAGGTATATAACTATCACAACATATAGACCAGTCACCTACAGACAGAGAGGTATATAACTATCACAACATATAGACCAGTCACCTACAGACAGAGAGGTATATAACTATCACAACATATAGACCAGTCATCTACAGAGAGAGAGGTATATAACTATCACAACATATAGACCAGTCATCTACAGACAGAGAGGTATATAACTATCACAACATATAGACCAGTCATCTACAGACAGAGAGGTATATAACTATCACAACATATAGACCAGTCATCTACAGACAGAGAGGTATATAACTATCACAACATATAGACCAGTCATCTACAGACAGAGAGGTATATAACTATCACAACATATAGACCAGTCATCTACAGACAGAGAGGTATATAACTATCACAACATATAGACCAGTCATCTACAGACAGAGAGGTATATAACTATCACAACATATAGACCAGTCATCTACAGACAGAGAGGTATATAACTATCACAACATATAGACCAGTCACCTACAGACAGAGAGGTATATAACTATCACAACATATAGACCAGTCATCTACAGACAGAGAGGTACATCACAACATATAGACCAGTCACTACAGACAGAGAGTATATAACTATCACAACATATAGACCAGTCACCTACAGACAGAGAAGTATATAACTATCACAACATATAGACCAGTCATCTACAGACAGAGAGGTATATAACTATCACAACATATAGACCAGTCATCTACAGACAGAGAGGTATATAACTATCACAACATATAGACCAGTCATCTACAGGCAGAGAGGTATATAACTATCACAACATATAGACCAGTCATCTACAGACAGAGAGGTATATAACTATCACAACATATAGACCAGTCATCTACAGACAGAGAGGTATATAACTATCACAACATATAGACCAGTCATCTACAGACAGAGAGGTATATAACTATCACAACATATAGACCAGTCATCTACAGACAGAGAGGTATATAACTATCACAACATATAGACCAGTCATCTACAGACAGAGAGGTATATAACTATCACAACATATAGACCAGTCATCTACAGACAGAGAGGTATATAACTATCACAACATATAGACCAGTCATCTACAGGCAGAGAGGTATATTACTATCACAACATATAGACCAGTCATCTACAGACAGAGAGGTATATAACTATCACAACATATAGACCAGTCATCTACAGCTAGAGAGGTATATTACTATCACAACATATAGACCAGCCACCTACAGACAGAGAGGTATATAACTATCACAACATATAGACCAGTCACCTACAGACAGAGAGGTATATAACTATCACAACATATAGACCAGTCATCTACAGACAACATATAGACCAGTCATCTACAGACAGAGGTATATCACTATCACAACATATAGACCAGTCATCTACAGAGAGAGGTATATAACTATCACAACATATAGACCAGTCATCTACAGACAGAGAGGTATATAACTATCACAACATATAGACCAGTCATCTACAGACAGAGAGGTATATAACTATCACAACATATAGACCAGTCATCTACAGACAGAGAGGTATATAACTATCACAACATATAGACCAGTCATCTACAGGCAGAGAGGTATATAACTATCACAACATATAGACCAGTCATCTACAGACAGAGAGGTATATAACTATCACAACATATAGACCAGTCATCTACAGACAGAGAGGTATATAACTATCACAACATATAGACCAGTCATCTACAGACAGAGAGGTATATAACTATCACAACATATAGACCAGTCACCTACAGACAACATATAGACCAGTCATCTACAGACAGAGTATATAACTATCACAACATATAGACCAGTCATCTACAGACAGAGAGGTATATAACTATCACAACATATAGACCAGTCATCTACAGACAGAGAGTATATAACTATCACAACATATAGACCAGTCATCTACAGACAGAGAGGTATATAACTATCACAACATATAGACCAGTCATCTACAGACAGAGAGGTATATAACTATCACAACATATAGACCAGTCATCTACAGACAGAGAGGTATATAACTATCACAACATATAGACCAGTCATCTACAGACAGAGAGGTATATAACTATCACAACATATAGACCAGTCATCTACAGACAGAGAGGTATATAACTATCACAACATATAGATCAGTCATCTACAGACAACATATAGACCAGTCATCTACAGACAGAGAGGTATATCACTATCACAACATATAGACCAGTCACCTACAGACAGAGAGGTATATAACTATCACAACATATAGACCAGTCACCTACAGACAGAGAAGTATATAACTATCACAACATATAGACCAGTCATCTACAGACAGAGAGGTATATAACTATCACAACATATAGACCAGTCATCTACAGACAGAGAGGTATATAACTATCACAACATATAGACCAGTCATCTACAGACAGAGAGGTATATAACTATCACAACATATAGACCAGTCATCTACAGACAGAGAGGTATATAACTATCACAACATATAGACCAGTCACCTACAGACAGAGAGGTATATAACTATCACAACATATAGACCAGTCATCTACAGACAGAGAGGTATATAACTATCACAACATATAGACCAGTCATCTACAGACAGAGAGGTATATAACTATCACAACATATAGACCAGTCATCTACAGACAGAGAGGTATATTACTATCACAACATATAGACCAGTCATCTACAGACAGAGAGGTATATAACTATCACAACATATAGACCAGTCATCTACAGACAGAGAGGTATATAACTATCACAACATATAGATCAGTCATCTACAGACAACATATAGACCAGTCATCTACAGACAGAGAGGTATATAACTATCACAACATATAGACCAGTCATCTACAGACAGAGAGGTATATAACTATCACAACATATAGACCAGTCATCTACAGACAGAGAGGTATATAACTATCACAACATATAGATCAGTCATCTACAGACAACATATAGACCAGTCATCTACAGACAGAGAGGTATATCACTATCACAACATATAGACCAGTCATCTACAGACAGAGAGGTATATAACTATCACAACATATAGACCAGTCACCTACAGACAGAGAAGTATATAACTATCACAACATATAGACCAGTCATCTACAGACAGAGAGGTATATAACTATCACAACATATAGACCAGTCATCTACAGACAGAGAGGTATATAACTATCACAACATATAGACCAGTCATCTACAGACAGAGAGGTATATAACTATCACAACATATAGACCAGTCATCTACAGAGAGAGAGGTATATAACTATCACAACATATAGACCAGTCATCTACAGACAGAGAGGTATATAACTATCACAACATATAGACCAGTCATCTACAGACAACATATAGACCAGTCATCTACAGCCAACATATAGACCAGTCACCTACAGACAGAGAGGTATATAACTATCACAACATATAGACCAGTCACCTACAGACAGAGAGTATATAACTATCACAACATATAGACCAGTCATCTACAGACCAGTATATAACTATCACAACATATAGACCAGTCATCTACAGAGAGAGGTATATAACTATCACAACATATAGACCAGTCATCTACAGACAGAGAGGTATATAACTATCACAACATATAGACCAGTCATCTACAGACAGAGAGGTATATAACTATCACAACATATAGACCAGTCACCTACAGACAGAGAGGTATATAACTATCACAACATATAGACCAGTCACCTACAGACAGAGAAGTATATAACTATCACAACATATAGACCAGTCATCTACAGACAGAGAGGTATATAACTATCACAACATATAGACCAGTCATCTACAGACAGAGAGGTATATAACTATCACAACATATAGACCAGTCATCTACAGGTAGAGAGGTATATAACTATCACAACATATAGACCAGTCATCTACAGACAGAGAGGTATATAACTATCACAACATATAGACCAGTCATCTACAGACAGAGAGGTATATAACTATCACAACATATAGACCAGTCATCTACAGACAGAGAGGTATATAACTATCACAACATATAGACCAGTCATCTACAGACAGAGAGGTATATAACTATCACAACATATAGACCAGTCATCTACAGACAGAGAGGTATATAACTATCACAACATATAGACCAGTCATCTACAGACAGAGAGGTATATAACTATCACAACATATAGACCAGTCATCTACAGACAGAGAGGTATATAACTATCACAACATATAGACCAGTCATCTACAGACAGAGAGGTATATAACTATCACAACATATAGACCAGTCATCTACAGGCAGAGAGGTATATAACTATCACAACATATAGACCAGTCACCTACAGACAGAGAGGTATATAACTATCACAACATATAGACCAGTCATCTACAGACAGAGAGGTATATAACTATCACAACATATAGACCAGTCACCTACAGACAGAGAGGTATATAACTATCACAACATATAGACCAGTCATCTACAGACAGAGAGGTATATAACTATCACAACATATAGACCAGTCACTACAGGCAGAGAGGTATATAACTATCACAACATATAGACCAGTCATCTACAGACAACATATAGACAGATCTACAAACAGAGGTATATAACTATCACAACATATAGACCAGTCATCTACAGAGAGAGAGGTATATAACTATCACAACATATAGACCAGTCATCTACAGACAGAGAGGTATATAACTATCACAACATATAGACCAGTCATCTACAGACAGAGAGGTATATAACTATCACAACATATAGACCAGTCATCTACAGGCAGAGAGGTATATAACTATTACAACATATAGACCAGTCACCTACAGACAGAGAGGTATATAACTATCACAACATATAGACCAGTCATCTACAGACAACATATAGACCAGTCATCTACAGACAGAGGTATATCACTATGACAACATATAGACCAGTCACCTACAGACAGAGAGGTATATAACTATCACAACATATAGATCAACATATAGACCAGTCATCTACAGACAGAGAGGTATATCACTATCACAACATATAGACCAGTCATCTACAGACAGAGAGGTATATTACTATCACAACATATAGATCAGTCATCTACAGACAACATATCAGTCACCTACAGACAGAGAGGTATATAACTATCACAACATATAGACCAGTCATCTACAGAGAGAGAGGTATATCACTATCACAACATATAGACCAGTCACCTACAGACAGAGAGGTATATAACTATCACAACATATAGACCAGTCACCTACAGACAGAGAAGTATATAACTATCACAACATATAGACCAGTCATCTACAGGCAGAGAGGTATATAACTATCACAACATATAGACCAGTCATCTACAGGCAGAGAGGTATATAACTATCACAACATATAGACCAGTCATCTACAGACAGAGAGGTATATAACTATCACAACATATAGACCAGTCATCTACAGACAGAGAGGTATATAACTATCACAACATATAGACCAGTCATCTACAGACAGAGAGGTATATAACTATCACAACATATAGACCAGTCATCTACAGACAGAGAGGTATATAACTATCACAACATATAGACCAGTCATCTACAGACAGAGAGGTATATAACTATCACAACATATAGACCAGTCATCTACAGAGAGAGGTATATAACTATCACAACATATAGACCAGTCATCTACAGACAGAGAGGTATATCACTATCACAACATATAGACCAGTCACCTACAGACAGAGAGGTATATAACTATCACAACATATAGACCAGTCACCTACAGACAGAGAGGTATATAACTATCACAACATATAGACCAGTCATCTACAGGCAGAGAGGTATATAACTATCACAACATATAGACCAGTCATCTACAGAGAGAGTATATAACTATCACAACATATAGACCAGTCATCTACAGGTCAGAGGTATATAACTATCACAACATATAGACCAGTCATCTACAGACAGAGAGGTATATAACTATCACAACATATAGACCAGTCATCTACAGACAGAGAGGTATATAACTATCACAACATATAGACCAGTCATCTACAGACAGAGAGGTATATAACTATCACAACATATAGACCAGTCATCTACAGACAGAGAGGTATATAACTATCACAACAGTCATCTACAGACAGAGAGGTATATAACTATCACAACATATAGACCAGTCATCTACAGACAGAGAGGTATATAACTATCACAACATATAGACCAGTCATCTACAGGCAGAGAGGTATATAACTATCACAACATATAGACCAGTCATCTACAGACAGAGAGGTATATAACTATCACAACATATAGACCAGTCATCTACAGACAGAGAGGTATATAACTATCACAACATATAGACCAGTCATCTACAGACAGAGAGGTATATAACTATCACAACATATAGACCAGTCACCTACAGACAGAGAGGTATATAACTATCACAACATATAGACCAGTCATCTACAGACAACATATAGACCAGTCATCTACAGACAGAGGTATATCACTATCACAACATATAGACCAGTCATCTACAGACAGAGAGGTATATAACTATCACAACATATAGACCAGTCACCTACAGACAGAGAGGTATATAACTATCACAACATATAGACCAGTCATCTACAGACAGAGAGGTATATAACTATCACAACATATAGACCAGTCATCTACAGACAGAGAGGTATATAACTATCACAACATATAGACCAGTCATCTACAGACAGAGAGGTATATAACTATCACAACATATAGATCAGTCATCTACAGACAACATATAGACCAGTCATCTACAGACAGAGAGGTATATCACTATCACAACATATAGACCAGTCATCTACAGACAGAGAGGTATATAACTATCACAACATATAGACCAGTCATCTACAGGCAGAGAGGTATATAACTATCACAACATATAGACCAGTCATCTACAGACAGATCTACAGACAGAGAGGTATATAACTATCACAACATATAGACCAGTCATCTACAGACAGAGAGAGTATATAACTATCACAACATATAGACCAGTCACCTACAGACAGAGAGGTATATAACTATCACAACATATAGACCAGTCATCTACAGACAGAGAGGTATATAACTATCACAACATATAGACCAGTCATCTACAGACAGAGAGGTATATAACTATCACAACATATAGACCAGTCATCTACAGAGAGAGGTATATAACTATCACAACATATAGACCAGTCATCTACAGACAGAGAGGTATATAACTATCACAACATATAGACCAGTCATCTACAGACAGAGAGGTATATAACTATCACAACATATAGACCAGTCACCTACAGACAACATATAGACCAGTCATCTACAGCCAACATATAGACCGGTCACCTACAGACAGAGAGGTATATAACTATGACAACATATAGACCAGTCACCTACAGACAGAGAAGTATATAACTATCACAACATATAGACCAGTCATCTACAGACAGAGAGGTATATAACTATCACAACATATAGACCAGTCATCTACAGACAGAGAGGTATATAACTATCACAACATATAGACCAGTCATCTACAGACAACATATAGACCAGTCATCTACAGACAGAGAGTTATATAACTATCACAACATATAGACCAGTCATCTACAGACAGAGAGGTATATAACTATCACAACATATAGACCAGTCACCTACAGACAGAGAGGTATATAACTATCACAACATATAGACCAGTCATCTACAGACAGAGAGGTATATAACTATCACAACATATAGACCAGTCATCTACAGACAGAGAGGTATATAACTATCACAACATATAGACCAGTCATCTACAGACAGAGAGGTATATAACTATCACAACATATAGATCAGTCATCTACAGACAACATATAGACCAGTCATCTACAGACAGAGAGGTATATAACTATCACAACATATAGACCAGTCATCTACAGACAGAGAGGTATATAACTATCACAACATATAGACCAGTCATCTACAGACAGAGAGGTATATAACTATCACAACATATAGACCAGTCATCTACAGACAGAGAGGTATATAACTATCACAACATATAGACCAGTCATCTACAGGCAGAGAGGTATATAACTATCACAACATATAGACCAGTCATCTACAGACAGAGAGGTATATTACGAGCACAACACATAGACCAGTCATCTACAGGCAGAGAGGTATATAACTATCACAACATATAGATCAGTCATCTACAGAGAACATATAGACCAGTCATCTACAGACAGAGAGGTATATAACTATCACAACATATAGACCAGTCATCTACAGACAGAGAGGTATGTAACTATCACAACATATAGACCAGTCATCTACAGACAACATATAGAGAGAGGTATATAACTATCACAACATATAGACCAGTCACCTACAGACAGAGAGGTATATAACTATCACAACATATAGACCAGTCACCTACAGACAGAGAGGTATATAACTATCACAACATATAGACCAGTCATCTACAGACAGAGAGGTATATTACTATCACAACATATAGACCAGTCATCTACAGACAGAGAGGTATATAACTATCACAACATATAGACCAGTCATCTACAGACAGAGAGGTATATAACTATCACAACATATAGACCAGTCACCTACAGACAGAGAGGTATATAACTATCACAACATATAGACCAGTCACCTACAGACAGAGAGTATATAACTATCACAACATATAGACCAGTCATCTACAGACAGAGAGGTATATAACTATCACAACATATAGACCAGTCACCTACAGACAGAGAGTATATAACTATCACAACATATAGACCAGTCATCTACAGACAGAGAGGTATATAACTATCACAACATATAGACCAGTCACCTACAGACAGAGAGGTATATAACTATCACAACATATAGACCAGTCACCTACAGACAGAGAGGTATATAACTATCACAACATATAGACCAGTCATCTACAGACAGAGACAGACAGAGAGGTATATAACTATCACAACATATAGACCAGTCACTACAGACAGAGAGGTATATAACTATCACAACATATAGACCAGTCATCTACAGACAACATACCAGTCATCTACAGAGAGAGGTATATAACTATCACAACATATAGACCAGTCACCTACAGACAGAGAGGTATATAACTATCACAACATGTAGACCAGTCATCTACAGAGAGAGAGAGGTGTATAACTATCACAACATATAGACCAGTCATCTACAGACAGAGAGTTATATAACTATCACAACATATAGACCAGTCATCTACAGACAGAGAGGTATATAACTATCACAACATATAGACCAGTCATCTACAGACAGAGAGGTATATAACTATCACAACATATAGACCAGTCATCTACAGACAGAGAGGTATATAACTATCACAACATATAGACCAGTCAGACAACATATAGACAGATCTACAGACAGAGGTATATAACTATCACAACATATAGACCAGTCATCTACACAGAGAGGTATATAACTATCACAACATATAGACCAGTCACCTACAGACAGAGAGGTATATAACTATCACAACATATAGACCAGTCATCTACAGACAGAGAGGTATATAACTATCACAACATATAGACCAGTCATCTACAGACAGAGAGGTATATAACTATCACAACATATAGACCAGTCATCTACAGACAGAGAGGTATATAACTATCACAACATATAGATCAGTCATCTACAGACAACATATAGACCAGTCATCTACAGACAGAGAGGTATATCACTATCACAACATATAGACCAGTCATCTACAGACAGAGAGGTATATAACTATCACAACATATAGACCAGTCATCTACAGACAGAGAGGTATATAACTATCACAACATATAGACCAGTCATCTACAGACAACATATAGAGTCATCTACAGAGGTATATAACTATCACAACATATAGACCAGTCATCTACAGACAGAGAGGTATATAACTATCACAACATATAGACCAGTCACCTACAGACAGAGAGGTATATAACTATCACAACATATAGACCAGTCACCTACAGACAGAGAGGTATATAACTATCACAACATATAGACAGTCATCTACAGACAACATATAGACCAGTCATCTACAGACAGAGGTATATCTATCACAACATATAGACCAGTCACCTACAGACAGAGAGGTATATAACTATCACAACATATAGACCGGTCATCTACAGACAGAGAGGTATATAACTATCACAACATATAGACCAGTCATCTACAGACAGAGAGGTATATAACTATCACAACATATAGACCAGTCATCTACAGACAGAGAAGTATATAACTATCACAACATATAGACCAGTCACCTACAGACAGAGAGGTATATAACTATCACAACATATAGACCAGTCATCTACAGACAGAGAGGTATATAACTATCACAACATATAGACCAGTCACCTACAGACAGAGAGTATATAACTATCACAACATATAGACCAGTCATCTACAGACAGAGAGGTATATAACTATCACAACATATAGACCAGTCACCTACAGACAGAGAGGTATATAACTATCACAACATATAGACCAGTCACCTACAGACAGAGAGGTATATAACTATCACAACATATAGACCAGTCATCTACAGACAGAGAGGTATATAACTATCACAACATATAGACCAGTCATCTACAGAGAGAGAGAGGTATATAACTATCACAACATATAGACCAGTCATCTACAGAGAGAGAGGTATATAACTATCACAACATATAGACCAGTCATCTACAGACAGAGAGGTATATAACTATCACAACATATAGACCAGTCATCTACAGACAGAGAGGTATATAACTATATAGACACAACATATAGACCAGTCATCTACAGACAGAGAGGTATATAACTATCACAACATATAGACCAGTCACCTACAGACAGAGAGGTATATAACTATCACAACATATAGACCAGTCATCTACAGACAGAGAGGTATATAACTATCACAACATATAGACCAGTCATCTACAGACAGAGAGGTATATAACTATCACAACATATAGACCAGTCATCTAGACAGAGAGGTATATAACTATCACAACATATAGACCAGTCATCTACAGACAGAGAGGTATATAACTATCACAACATATAGACCAGTCATCTACAGACAGAGAGGTATATAACTATCACAACATATAGACCAGTCACCTACAGACAACATATAGACCAGTCATCTACAGACAGTATATAACTATCACAACATATAGACCAGTCATCTACAGACAGAGAGGTATATAACTATCACAACATATAGACCAGTCATCTACAGACAGAGAGGTATATAACTATCACAACATATAGACCAGTCATCTACAGACAGAGAGGTATATAACATCACAACATACAGTCACACAGAGAGGTATATAACTATCACAACATATAGACCAGTCATCTACAGACAGAGAGGTATATAACTATCACAACATATAGACCAGTCATCTACAGACAACATATAGACCAGTCATCTAACTATCACAACATATAGACCAGTCATCTACAGACAGAGAGGTATATAACTATCACAACATATAGACCAGTCATCTACAGACAGAGAGGTATATAACTATCACAACATATAGACCAGTCATCTACAGACAGAGAGGTATATAACTATCACAACATATAGACCAGTCACTACAGACAGAGAGGTATATCATTATCACAACATATAGACCAGTCACCTACAGACAGAGAGGTATATAACTATCACAACATATAGACCAGTCATCTACAGAGAGAGGTATATAACTATCACAACATATAGACCAGTCATCTACAGAGAGAGAGGTATATAACTATCACAACATATAGACCAGTCATCTACAGACAGAGAGGTATATAACTATCACAACATATAGACCAGTCATCTACAGACAGAGAGGTATATAACTATCACAACATATAGACCAGTCATCTACAGACAGAGAGGTATATAACTATCACAACATATAGATCAGTCATCTACAGACAACATATAGACCAGTCATCTACAGACAGAGAGGTATATAACTATCACAACATATAGACCAGTCACCTACAGACAGAGAGGTATATAACTATCACAACATATAGACCAGTCACCTACAGACAGAGAGGTATATAACTATCACAACATATAGACCAGTCATCTACAGAGAGAGGTATATAACTATCACAACATATAGACCAGTCATCTACAGACAGAGAGGTATATAACTATCACAACATATAGACCAGTCATCTACAGACAGAGAGGTATATAACTATCACAACATATAGACCAGTCATCTACAGACAGAGAGGTATATAACTATCACAACATATAGACCAGTCATCTACAGACAGAGAGGTATATAACTATCACAACATATAGACCAGTCATCTACAGACAGAGAGGTATATAACTATCACAACATATAGACCAGTCATCTACAGACAGAGAGGTATATAACTATCACAACATATAGACCAGTCATCTACAGACAGAGAGGTATATAACTATCACAACATATAGACCAGTCATCTACAGACAGAGAGGTATATAACTATCACAACATATAGACCAGTCATCTACAGACAGAGAGGTATATAACTATCACAACATATAGACCAGTCATCTACAGACAGAGAGGTATATAACTATCACAACATATAGACCAGTCACCTACAGACAGAGAGGTATATAACTATCACAACATATAGACCAACATATAGACCAGTCATCTACAGACAGAGAGGTATATAACTATCACAACATATAGACCAGTCATCTACAGACAGAGAGGTATATAACTATCACAACATATAGACCAGTCATCTACAGACAGAGAGGTATATAACTATCACAACATATAGACCAGTCATCTACAGACAGAGAGGTATATAACTATCACAACATATAGACCAGTCACCTACAGACAGAGAGGTATATATAACTATCACAACATATAGACCAGTCATCTACAGACAGAGAGTATATAACTATCACAACATATAGACCAGTCATCTACAGACAGAGAGGTATATAACTATCACAACATATAGACCAGTCATCTACAGACAGAGAGGTATATAACTATCACAACATATAGACCAGTCATCTACAGACAGAGAGGTATATAACTATCACAACATATAGACCAGTCATCTACAGACAGAGAGGTATATAACTATCACAACATATAGACCAGTCACCTACAGACAGAGAGGTATATAACTATCACAACATATAGACCAGTCATCTACAGACAGAGAGGTATATAACTATCACAACATATAGACCAGTCATCTACAGACAGAGAGGTATATAACTATCACAACATATAGACCAGTCATCTACAGACAGAGAGGTATATAACTATCACAACATATAGACCAGTCATCTACAGACAGAGAGGTATATAACTATCACAACATATAGACCAGTCACCTACAGACAGAGAGGTATATAACTATCACAACATATAGACCAGTCACCTACAGACAGAGAGGTATATAACTATCACAACATATAGACCAGTCATCTACAGACAGAGAGGTATATAACTATCACAACATATAGACCAGTCATCTACAGACAGAGAGGTATATAACTATCACAACATATAGACCAGTCATCTACAGACAGAGAGGTATATAACTATCACAACATATAGACCAGTCACCTACAGACAGAGAAGTATATAACTATCACAACATATAGACCAGTCATCTACAGACAGAGAGGTATATAACTATCACAACATATAGACCAGTCATCTACAGACAGAGAGGTATATAACTATCACAACATATAGACCAGTCATCTACAGACAGAGAGGTATATAACTATCACAACATATAGACCAGTCATCTACAGACAGAGAGTATATAACTATCACAACATATAGACCAGTCATCTACAGACAGAGAGGTATATAACTATCACAACATATAGACCAGTCATCTACAGACAACATATAGACCAGTCATCTACAGACAGAGAGGTATATAACTATCACAACATATAGACCAGTCATCTACAGACAGAGAGGTATATAACTATCACAACATATAGACCAGTCATCTACAGACAGAGAGGTATATAACTATCACAACATATAGACCAGTCATCTACAGACAGAGAGGTATATAACTATCACAACATATAGACCAGTCATCTACAGACAGAGAGGTATATAACTATCACAACATATAGACCAGTCATCTACAGACAACTATCACAACATATAGACCAGTCATCTACAGACAGAGAGGTATATAACTATCACAACATATAGACCAGTCATCTACAGACAGAGAGGTATATAACTATCACAACATATAGACCAGTCATCTACAGACAGAGAGTATATAACTATCACAACATATAGACCAGTCATCTACAGACAGAGAGGTATATAACTATCACAACATATAGACCAGTCATCTACAGACAGAGAGGTATATAACTATCACAACATATAGACCAGTCACCTACAGACAGAGAGGTATATAACTATCACAACATATAGACCAGTCACCTACAGACAGAGAGGTATATAACTATCACAACATATAGACCAGTCATCTACAGACAGAGAGGTATATAACTATCACAACTATCAGTCATCTACAGACAACATATAGACCAGTCATCTACAGACAGAGAGGTATATAACTATCACAACATATAGACCAGTCATCTACAGACAGAGAGGTCTATCACAACATATAGACCAGTCATCTACAGAGAGAGGTATATAACTATCACAACATATAGACCAGTCATCTACAGACAGAGAGGTATATAACTATCACAACATATAGACCAGTCATCTACAGACAACATATAGACCAGTATATAACTATCACAACATATAGACCAGTCACCTACAGACAGAGAAGTATATAACTATCACAACATATAGACCAGTCACCTACAGACAGAGAGGTATATAACTATCACAACATATAGACCAGTCATCTACAGACAGAGAGGTATATAACTATCACAACATATAGACCAGTCATCTACAGACAGAGAGGTATATAACTATCACAACATATAGACCAGTCATCTACAGACAGAGAGGTATATAACTATCACAACATATAGACCAGTCATCTACAGACAGAGAGGTATATAACTATCACAACATATAGACCAGTCATCTACAGACAGAGAGGTATATAACTATCACAACATATAGACCAGTCACCTACAGACAGAGAGGTATATAACTATCACAACATATAGACCAGTCATCTACAGACAGAGAGTATATAACTATCACAACATATAGACCAGTCATCTACAGACAGAGAGGTATATAACTATCACAACATATAGACCAGTCATCTACAGACAGAGAGGTATATAACTATCACAACATATAGACCAGTCATCTACAGACAGAGAGGTATATAACTATCACAACATATAGACCAGTCATCTACAGACAGAGAGGTATATAACTATCACAACATATAGACCAGTCATCTACAGACAGAGAGTATATAACTATCACAACATATAGACCAGTCATCTACAGACAGAGAGGTATATAACTATCACAACATATAGACCAGTCACCTACAGACAGAGAGGTATATAACTATCACAACATATAGACCAGTCATCTACAGACAGAGAGGTATATAACTATCACAACATATAGACCAGTCATCTACAGACAGAGAGGTATATAACTATCACAACATATAGACCAGTCACCTACAGACAGAGAGGTATATAACTATCACAACATATAGACCAGTCATCTACAGACAGAGAGGTATATAACTATCACAACATATAGACCAGTCATCTACAGACAGAGAGGTATATAACTATCACAACATATAGACCAGTCATCTACAGACAGAGAGGTATATAACTATCACAACATATAGACCAGTCATCTACAGACAGAGAGGTATATAACTATCACAACATATAGACCAGTCATCTACAGACAGAGAGGTATATAACTATCACAACATATAGACCAGTCATCTACAGACAGAGAGGTATATAACTATCACAACATATAGACCAGTCATCTACAGACAGAGAGGTATATAACTATCACAACATATAGACCAGTCATCTACAGACAGAGAGGTATATAACTATCACAACATATAGACCAGTCATCTACAGACAGAGAGGTATATAACTATCACAACATATAGACCAGTCATCTACAGACAGAGAGGTATATAACTATCACAACATATAGACCAGTCACCTACAGACAGAGAGGTATATAACTATCACAACATATAGACCAGTCATCTACAGACAGAGAGGTATATAACTATCACAACATATAGACCAGTCATCTACAGACAGAGAGGTATATAACTATCACAACATATAGACCAGTCACCTACAGACAGAGAGGTATATAACTATCACAACATATAGACCAGTCATCTACAGACAGAGAGGTATATAACTATCACAACATATAGACAGTCACATATAGACCAGTCATCTACAGACAGAGAGGTATATAACTATCACAACATATAGACCAGTCACCTACAGACAGAGAGGTATATAACTATCACAACATATAGACCAGTCACCTACAGACAGAGAGGTATATAACTATCACAACATATAGACCAGTCATCTACAGACAGAGAGGTATATAACTATCACAACATATAGACCAGTCATCTACAGACAGAGAGGTATATAACTATCACAACATATAGACCAGTCATCTACAGACAGAGAGGTATATAACTATCACAACATATAGACCAGTCATCTACAGACAGAGAGGTATATAACTATCACAACATATAGACCAGTCATCTACAGACAGAGAGGTATATAACTATCACAACATATAGACCAGTCATCTACAGACAGAGAGGTATATAACTATCACAACATATAGACCAGTCACCTACAGACAGAGAGGTATATAACTATCACAACATATAGACCAGTCACCTACAGACAGAGAGGTATATAACTATCACAACATATAGACCAGTCATCTACAGACAGAGAGGTATATAACTATCACAACATATAGACCAGTCATCTACAGACAGAGAGGTATATAACTATCACAACATATAGACCAGTCATCTACAGACAGAGGTATATAACTATCACAACATATAGACCAGTCATCTACAGACAGAGAGGTATATAACTATCACAACATATAGACCAGTCATCTACAGACAGAGAGGTATATAACTATCACAACATATAGACCAGTCATCTACAGACAGAGAGGTATATAACTATCACAACATATAGACCAGTCATCTACAGACAGAGAGTATATAACTATCACAACATATAGACCAGTCATCTACAGACAGAGAGGTATATAACTATCACAACATATAGACCAGTCATCTACAGACAGAGAGGTATATAACTATCACAACATATAGACCAGTCATACAGACAGAGAGGTATATAACTATCACAACATATAGACCAGTCATCTACAGACAGAGAGTATATAACTATCACAACATATAGACCAGTCATCAGACAGAGAGGTATATAACATCACAACATATAGATATCATCTACAGACAACATATAGACCAGTCATCTACAGACAGAGAGGTATATAACTATCACAACATATAGACCAGTCATCTACAGACAGAGAGGTATATAACTATCACAACATATAGACCAGTCATCTACAGACAGAGAGGTATATAACTATCACAACATATAGACCAGTCATCTACAGACAGAGAGTATATAACTATCACAACATATAGACCAGTCACCTACAGACAGAGAGGTATATAACTATCACAACATATAGACCAGTCATCTACAGACAGAGAGGTATATAACTATCACAACATATAGACCAGTCATCTACAGACAGAGAGGTATATAACTATCACAACATATAGACCAGTCATCTACAGACAGAGAGGTATATAACTATCACAACATATAGACCAGTCATCTACAGACAGAGAGGTATATAACTATCACAACATATAGACCAGTCATCTACAGACAGAGAGGTATATAACTATCACAACATATAGACCAGTCACCTACAGACAGAGAGGTATATAACTATCACAACATATAGACCAGTCATCTACAGACAGAGAGGTATATAACTATCACAACATATAGACCAGTCATCTACAGACAGAGAGGTATATAACTATCACAACATATAGACCAGTCACCTACAGACAGAGAGGTATATAACTATCACAACATATAGACCAGTCATCTACAGACAGAGAGGTATATAACTATCACAACATATAGACCAGTCATCTACAGACAGAGAGGTATATAACTATCACAACATATAGACCAGTCATCTACAGACAGAGAGGTATATAACTATCACAACATATAGACCAGTCACCTACAGACAGAGAGGTATATAACTATCACAACATATAGACCAGTCATCTACAGACAGAGAGGTATATAACTATCACAACATATAGACCAGTCATCTACAGACAGAGAGGTATATAACTATCACAACATATAGACCAGTCATCTACAGACAGAGAGGTATATAACTATCACAACATATAGACCATCTACAGACAACATATAGTCATCTACAGAAAGAGAGGTATATAACTATCACAACATATAGACCAGTCACCTACAGACAGAGAAGTATATAACTATCACAACATATAGACCAGTCATCTACAGACAGAGAGGTATATAACTATCACAACATATAGACCAGTCATCTACAGACAGAGAGGTATATAACTATCACAACATATAGACCAGTCACCTACAGACAGAGAGGTATATAACTATCACAACATATAGACCAGTCATCTACAGACAACATATAGACCAGTCATCTACAGACAGAGAGGTATATAACTATCACAACATATAGACCAGTCATCTACAGACAGAGAGGTATATAACTATCACAACATATAGACCAGTCATCTACAGACAGAGAGGTATATAACTATCACAACATATAGACCAGTCACCTACAGACAGAGAGGTATATAACTATCACAACATATAGACCAGTCATCTACAGACAGAGAGGTATATAACTATCACAACATATAGACCAGTCACCTACAGACAGAGAGGTATATAACTATCACAACATATAGACCAGTCACCTACAGACAGAGAGGTATATAACTATCACAACATATAGACCAGTCATCTACAGACAGAGAGGTATATAACTATCACAACATATAGACCAGTCACCTACAGACAGAGAGGTATATAACTATCACAACATATAGATCAGTCATCTACAGACAACATATAGACCAGTCATCTACAGACAGAGAGGTATATCACTATCACAACATATAGACCAGTCATCTACAGACAGAGAGTATATAACTATCACAACATATAGACCAGTCACCTACAGACAGAGAGGTATATAACTATCACAACATATAGACCAGTCATCTACAGACAGAGAGGTATATAACTATCACAACATATAGACCAGTCACCTACAGACAGAGAGGTATATAACTATCACAACATATAGACCAGTCACCTACAGACAGAGAGGTATATAACTATCACAACATATAGACCAGTCATCTACAGACAGAGAGGTATATAACTATCACAACATATAGACCAGTCAGTCATCTACAGACAGAGAGGTATATAACTATCACAACATATAGACCAGTCACCTACAGACAGAGAGGTATATAACTATCACAACATATAGACCAGTCATCTACAGACAGAGAGGTATATAACTATCACAACATATAGACCAGTCATCTACAGACAGAGAGGTATATAACTATCACAACATATAGACCAGTCATCTACAGACAGAGAGGTATATAACTATCACAACATATAGACCAGTCACCTACAGACAGAGAGGTATATAACTATCACAACATATAGACCAGTCACTACAGACAGAGAGGTATATAACTATCACAACATATAGACCAGTCATCTACAGACAGAGAGGTATATAACTATCACAACATATAGACCAGTCATCTACAGACAGAGAGGTATATAACTATCACAACATATAGACCAGTCATCTACAGACAGAGAGGTATATAACTATCACAACATATAGACCAGTCATCTACAGACAGAGAGGTATATAACTATCACAACATATAGACCAGTCATCTACAGACAGAGAGGTATATAACTATCACAACATATAGACCAGTCACCTACAGACAGAGAGTATATAACTATCACAACATATAGACCAGTCATCTACAGACAGAGAGGTATATAACTATCACAACATATAGACCAGTCATCTACAGACAGAGAGGTATATAACTATCACAACATATAGACCAGTCACCTACAGACAGAGAGGTATATAACTATATAGACCAGTCACAACATATAGACCAGTCATCTACAGACAGAGAGGTATATAACTATCACAACATATAGACCAGTCATCTACAGACAGAGAGGTATATAACTATCACAACATATAGACCAGTCATCTACAGACAGAGAGGTATATAACTATCACAACATATAGACCAGTCACCTACAGACAGAGAGTAATATAACTATCACAACATATAGACCAGTCATCTACAGACAGAGAGGTATATAACTATCACAACATATAGACCAGTCATCTACAGACAGAGAGGTATATAACTATCACAACATATAGACCAGTCACCTACAGACAGAGAGGTATATAACTATCACAACATATAGACCAGTCATCTACAGACAACATATAGACCAGTCATCTACAGACAGAGAGGTATATAACTATCACAACATATAGACCAGTCACCTACAGACAGAGAAGTATATAACTATCACAACATATAGACCAGTCATCTACAGACAGAGAGGTATATAACTATCACAACATATAGACCAGTCATCTACAGACAGAGAGGTATATAACTATCACAACATATAGACCAGTCACCTACAGACAGAGAGGTATATAACTATCACAACATATAGACCAGTCATCTACAGACAGAGAGGTATATCACTATCACAACATATAGACCAGTCATCTACAGACAGAGAGATATATAACTATCACAACATATAGACCAGTCACCTACAGACAGAGAGGTATATAACTATCACAACATATAGACCAGTCACCTACAGACAGAGAGGTATATAACTATCACAACATATAGACCAGTCACCTACAGACAGAGAGGTATATAACTATCACAACATATAGACCAGTCACCTACAGACAGAGAGGTATATAACTATCACAACATATAGACCAGTCACCTACAGACAGAGAGGTATATAACTATCACAACATATAGACCAGTCATCTACAGACAGAGAGGTATATAACTATCACAACATATAGACCAGTCATCTACAGACAGAGAGGTATATAACTATCACAACATATAGACCAGTCAGTCATCTACAGACAGAGAGGTATATAACTATCACAACATATAGACCAGTCATCTACAGACAGAGAGGTATATAACTATCACAACATATAGACCAGTCATCTACAGACAGAGAGGTATATAACTATCACAACATATAGACCAGTCATCTACAGACAGAGAGGTATATAACTATCACAACATATAGACCAGTCACCTACAGACAGAGAGGTATATAACTATCACAACATATAGACCAGTCATCTACAGACAGAGAGGTATATAACTATCACAACATATAGACCAGTCACCTACAGACAGAGAGGTATATAACTATCACAACATATAGACCAGTCATCTACAGACAGAGAGGTATATAACTATCACAACATATAGACCAGTCATCTACAGACAGAGAGGTATATAACTATCACAACATATAGACCAGTCATCTACAGACAGAGAGGTATATAACTATCACAACATATAGACCAGTCATCTACAGACAGAGAGGTATATAACTATCACAACATATAGACCAGTCATCTACAGACAGAGAGGTATATAACTATCACAACATATAGACCAGTCATCTACAGACAGAGAGGTATATAACTATCACAACATATAGACCAGTCATCTACAGACAGAGAGGTATATAACTATCACAACATATAGACCAGTCATCTACAGACAGAGAGGTATATAACTATCACAACATATAGACCAGTCATCTACAGACAGAGAGGTATATAACTATCACAACATATAGACCAGTCACCTACAGACAGAGAGGTATATAACTATCACAACATATAGACCAGTCATCTACAGACAGAGAGGTATATAACTATCACAACATATAGACCAGTCATCTACAGACAGAGAGGTATATAACTATCACAACATATAGACCAGTCACCTACAGACAGAGAGGTATATAACTATCACAACATATAGACCAGTCACCTACAGACAGAGAGGTATATAACTATCACAACATATAGACCAGTCACCTACAGACAGAGAGGTATATAACTATCACAACATATAGACCAGTCATCTACAGACAGAGAGGTATATAACTATCACAACATATAGACCAGTCATCTACAGACAGAGAGGTATATAACTATCACAACATATAGACCAGTCACCTACAGACAGAGAGGTATATAACTATCACAACATATAGACCAGTCATCTACAGACAGAGGTATATAACTATCACAACATATAGACCAGTCACCTACAGACAGAGATCACATATAACTATCACAACATATAGACCAGTCATCTACAGACAGAGAGGTATATAACTATCACAACATATAGACCAGTCATCTACAGACAGAGAGGTATATAACTATCACAACATATAGACCAGTCATCTACAGACAGAGAGGTATATAACTATCACAACATATAGACCAGTCACCTACAGACAGAGAGGTATATAACTATCACAACATATAGACCAGTCACCTACAGACAGAGAGGTATATAACTATCACAACATATAGACCAGTCATCTACAGACAGAGAGTATATAACTATCACAACATATATAACTATCACAACATATAGACCAGTCATCTACAGACAGAGAGGTATATAACTATCACAACATATAGACCAGTCACCTACAGACAGAGAGGTATATAACTATCACAACATATAGACCAGTCATCTACAGACAGAGAGGTATATAACTATCACAACATATAGACCAGTCATCTACAGACAGAGAGGTATATAACTATCACAACATATAGACCAGTCATCTACAGACAGAGAGGTATATAACTATCACAACATATAGACCAGTCATCTACAGACAGATATAGACCAGTATATAACTATCACAACATATAGACCAGTCACCTACAGACAGAGAGGTATATAACTATCACAACATATAGACCAGTCACCTACAGACAGACTATCACAACATATAGACCAGTCATCTACAGACAGAGAGGTATATAACTATCACAACATATAGACCAGTCATCTACAGACAGAGAGGTATATAACTATCACAACATATAGACCAGTCATCTACAGACAGAGAGGTATATAACTATCACAACATATAGACCAGTCATCTACAGACAGAGAGGTATATAACTATCACAACATATAGACCAGTCATCTACAGACAGAGAGGTATATAACTATCACAACATATAGACCAGTCACCTACAGACAGAGAGGTATATAACTATCACAACATATAGACCAGTCATCTACAGACAGAGAGGTATATAACTATCACAACATATAGACCAGTCATCTACAGACAGAGAGGTATATAACTATCACAACATATAGACCAGTCATCTACAGACAGAGAGGTATATAACTATCACAACATATAGACCAGTCATCTACAGACAGAGAGGTATATAACTATCACAACATATAGACCAGTCATCTACAGACAGAGAGGTATATAACTATCGCAACATATAGACCAGTCATCTACAGACAGAGAGGTATATAACTATCACAACATATAGACCAGTCATCTACAGACAGAGAGGTATATAACTATCACAACATATAGACCAGTCACCTACAGACAGAGAGGTATATAACTATCACAACATATAGACCAGTCATCTACAGACAACATATAGACCAGTCATCTACAGACAGAGAGGTATATAACTATCACAACATATAGACCAGTCACCTACAGACAGAGAGGTATATAACTATCACAACATATAGACCAGTCATCTACAGACAGAGAGGTATATAACTATCACAACATATAGACCAGTCATCTACAGACAGAGAGGTATATAACTATCACAACATATAGACCAGTCATCTACAGACAGAGAGGTATATAACTATCACAACATATAGACCAGTCATCTACAGACAGAGAGGTATATAACTATCACAACATATAGACCAGTCATCTACAGACAGAGAGGTATATAACTATCACAACATATAGACCAGTCATCTACAGACAGAGAGGTATATAACTATCACAACATATAGACCAGTCACCTACAGACAGAGAGGTATATAACTATCACAACATATAGACCAGTCATCTACAGACAACATATAGACCAGTCATCTACAGACAGAGAGGTATATAACTATCACAACATATAGACCAGTCATCTACAGACAGAGAGGTATATAACTATCACAACATATAGACCAGTCACCTACAGACAGAGAGGTATATAACTATCACAACATATAGACCAGTCATCTACAGACAGAGAGGTATATAACTATCACAACATATAGACCAGTCACCTACAGACAGAGAGGTATATCACTATCACAACATATAGACCAGTCATCTACAGACAGAGAGGTATATAATCTATCACAACATATAGACCAGTCATCTACAGACAGAGAGGTATATAACTATCACAACATATAGACCAGTCACCTACAGACAGAGAGTATATAACTATCACAACATATAGACCAGTCATCTACAGACAGAGAGTATATAACTATCACAACATATAGACCAGTCACCTACAGACAGAGAGGTATATAACTATCACAACATATAGACCAGTCATCTACAGACAGAGAGGTATATAACTATCACAACATATAGACCAGTCACCTACAGACAGAGAGGTATATAACTATCACAACATATAGACCAGTCACCTACAGACAGAGAGGTATATAACTATCACAACATATAGACCAGTCATCTACAGACAGAGAGGTATATAACTATCACAACATATAGACCAGTCACCTACAGACAGAGAGGTATATAACTATCACAACATATAGACCAGTCATCTACAGACAGAGTATCTACAGTATATAACTATCACAACATATAGACCAGTCATCTACAGACAGAGAGGTATATAACTATCACAACATATAGACCAGTCATCTACAGAGAGAGAGGTATATAACTATCACAACATATAGACCAGTCATCTACAGACAGAGAGGTATATAACTATCACAACATATAGACCAGTCATCTACAGACAGAGAGGTATATAACTATCACAACATATAGACCAGTCACCTACAGACAGAGAGGTATATAACTATCACAACATATAGACCAGTCATCTACAGACAGAGAGGTATATAACTATCACAACATATAGACCAGTCACCTACAGACAGAGAGGTATATAACTATCACAACATATAGACCAGTCATCTACAGACAGAGAGGTATATAACTATCACAACATATAGATCAGTCATCTACAGACAACATATAGACCAGTCATCTACAGACAGAGAGGTATATCACTATCACAACATATAGACCAGTCACCTACAGACAGAGAAGTATATAACTATCACAACATATAGACCAGTCATCTACAGACAGAGAGGTATATAACTATCACAACATATAGACCAGTCATCTACAGACAGAGAGGTATATAACTATCACAACATATAGACCAGTCACCTACAGACAGAGAGGTATATAACTATCACAACATATAGACCAGTCATCTACAGACAGAGAGGTATATAACTATCACAACATATAGACCAGTCACCTACAGACAGAGAGGTATATAACTATCACAACATATAGACCAGTCATCTACAGACAGAGAGGTATATAACTATCACAACATATAGACCAGTCACCTACAGACAGAGAGGTATATAACTATCACAACATATAGACCAGTCATCTACAGACAGAGAGGTATATAACTATCACAACATATAGACCAGTCATCTACAGACAGAGAGGTATATAACTATCACAACATATAGACCAGTCACCTACAGACAGAGAGGTATATAACTATCACAACATATAGACCAGTCATCTACAGACAGAGAGGTATATAACTATCACAACATATAGACCAGTCATCTACAGACAGAGAGGTATATAACTATCACAACATATAGACCAGTCATCTACAGACAGAGAGGTATATAACTATCACAACATATAGACCAGTCATCTACAGACAACATATAGACAGACAGAGAGGTATATAACTATCACAACATATAGACCAGTCACCTACAGACAGAGAGGTATATAACTATCACAACATATAGACCAGTCATCTACAGACAGAGAGGTATATAACTATCACAACATATAGACCAGTCATCTACAGACAGAGAGGTATATAACTATCACAACATATAGACCAGTCACCTACAGACAGAGAGTATATAACTATCACAACATATAGACCAGTCATCTACAGACAACATACAGACAGAGAGGTATATAACTATCACAACATATAGACCAGTCACCTACAGACAGAGAGGTATATAACTATCACAACATATAGACCAGTCACCTACAGACAGAGAGGTATATAACTATCACAACATATAGACCAGTCATCTACAGACAGAGAGGTATATAACTATCACAACATATAGACCAGTCATCCTACAGACACAGACAGAGAGGTATATAACTATCACAACATATAGACCAGTCATCTACAGACAGAGAGGATATATAACTATCACAACATATAGACCAGTCATCTACAGACAGAGAGGTATATAACTATCACAACATATAGACCAGTCATCTACAGACAGAGAGGTATATAACTATCACAACATATAGACCAGTCATCTACAGACAGAGAGTATATAACTATCACAACATATAGACCAGTCATCTACAGACAGAGAGGTATATAACTATCACAACATATAGACCAGTCATCTACAGACAGAGAGGTATATAACTATCACAACATATAGACCAGTCATCTACAGACAGAGAGGTATATAACTATCACAACATATAGACCAGTCATCTACAGACAGAGAGGTATATAACTATCACAACATATAGACCAGTCATCTACAGACAGAGAGGTATATAACTATCACAACATATAGACCAGTCATCTACAGACAGAGAGGTATATAACTATCACAACATATAGACCAGTCATCTACAGACAGAGAGGTATATAACTATCACAACATATAGACCAGTCATCTACAGACAGAGAGGTATATAACTATCACAACATATAGACCAGTCATCTACAGACAGAGAGGTATATAACTATCACAACATATAGACCAGTCATCTACAGACAGAGAGGTATATAACTATCACAACATATAGACCAGTCATCTACAGACAGAGAGGTATATAACTATCACAACATATAGACCAGTCACCTACAGACAGAGATATATCACTATGACAACATATAGACCAGTCACCTACAGAGAGAGAGGTATATAACTATCACAACATATAGACCAGTCATCTACAGACAGAGAGGTATATAACTATCACAACATATAGACCAGTCATCTACAGACAGAGAGGTATATAACTATCACAACATATAGACCAGTCATCTACAGACAGAGAGGTATATAACTATCACAACATATAGACCAGTCACCTACAGACAGAGAAGTATATAACTATCACACATATAGACCAGTCACCTACAGACAGAGAGGTATATAACTATCACAACATATAGACCAGTCATCTACAGACAGAGAGGTATATAACTATCACAACATATAGACCAGTCATCTACAGACAGAGAGGTATATAACTATCACAACATATAGACCAGTCACCTACAGACAGAGAGGTATATAACTATCACAACATATAGACCAGTCATCTACAGACAGAGAGGTATATAACTATCACAACATATAGACCAGTCATCTACAGAGTCATCTACAGACAGAGAGGTATATAACTATCACAACATATAGACCAGTCATCTACAGACAGAGAGGTATATAACTATCACAACATATAGACCAGTCATCTACAGACAGAGAGGTATATAACTATCACAACATATAGACCAGTCATCTACAGACAGAGAGGTATATAACTATCACAACATATAGACCAGTCACCTACAGACAGAGAGGTATATAACTATCACAACATATAGACCAGTCATCTACAGACAGAGAGGTATATAACTATCACAACATATAGACCAGTCATCTACAGACAGACAGAGAGGTATATAACTATCACAACATATAGACCAGTCATCTACAGACAGAGAGGTATATAACTATCACAACATATAGACCAGTCATCTACAGACAGAGAGGTATATAACTATCACAACATATAGACCAGTCATCTACAGACAGAGAGGTATATAACTATCACAACATATAGAGTCACCAGTCATCTACAGACAGAGAGGTATATAACTATCACAACATATAGACCAGTCATCTACAGACAGAGAGGTATATAACTATCACAACATATAGACCAGTCATCTACAGACAGAGAGGTATATACAGACAACATATATATAACTATCACAACATATAGACCAGTCACCTACAGACAACATATAGACCAGTCATCTACAGACAGAGAGGTATATAACTATCACAACATATAGACCAGTCACCTACAGACAGAGAGGTATATAACTATCACAACATATAGACCAGTCATCTACAGACAGAGAGGTATATAACTATCACAACATATAGACCAGTCACCTACAGACAGAGGTCACAACATATAGACTCATCTACAGACATATAGACCAGTCATCTACAGACAGAGAGGTATATAACTATGACAACATATAGACCAGTCATCTACAGACAGAGAGGTATATAACTATCACAACATATAGACCAGTCATCTACAGACAGAGAGGTATATAACTATCACAACATATAGACCAGTCACCTACAGACAGAGAGGTATATAACTATCACAACATATAGACCAGTCATCTACAGACAGAGAGGTATATAACTATCACAACATATAGACCAGTCATCTACAGACAGAGAAGTATATAACTATCACAACATATAAGACCAGTATCTACAGACAACATATAGACCAGTCATCTACAGACAGAGAGGTATATAACTATCACAACATATAGACCAGTCATCTACAGACAGAGAGGTATATTACTATCACAACATATAGACCAGTCATCTACAGACAGAGAGGTATATAACTATCACAACATATAGACCAGTCATCTACAGACAACATATAGACCAGTCATCTACAGACAGAGAGTAATATTACTATCACAACATATAGACCAGTCACCTACAGACAGAGAGGTATATAACAATCAACATATAGACCAGTCACCTACAGACAGAGAAGTATATAACTATCACAACATATAGACCAGTCATCTACAGACAGAGAGGTATATAACTATCACAACATATAGACCAGTCATCTACAGACAGAGAGGTATATAACTATCACAACATATAGACCAGTCATCTACAGACAGAGAGGTATATAACTATCACAACATATAGACCAGTCACCTACAGACAGAGAGGTATATAACTATCACAACATATAGACCAGTCATCTACAGACAGAGAGGTATATAACTATCACAACATATAGACCAGTCATCTACAGACAGAGAGGTATATAACTATCACAACATATAGACCAGTCACCTACAGACAGAGAGGTATATAACTATCACAACATATAGACCAGTCATCTACAGACAGAGAGGTATATAACTATCACAACATATAGACCAGTCATCTACAGACAGAGAGGTATATAACTATCACAACATATAGACCAGTCATCTACAGACAGAGAGGTATATAACTATCACAACATATAGACCAGTCACCTACAGACAGAGAGGTATATAACTATCACAACATATAGACCAGTCACCTACAGACAGAGAGGTATATAACTATCACAACATATAGACCAGTCATCTACAGACAGCATATAGACCAGTCATCTACAGCCAACATATAGACCAGTCACCAACAGACAGAGAGGTATATAACTATCACAACATATAGACATGTCATCTACAGACAGAGAGGTATATAAATATCACAACATATAGACCAGTCATCTACAGACAGAGAGGTATATAACTATCACAACATATAGACCAGTCACCTACAGACAACATATAGACCAGTCATCTACAGACAGAGAGGTATATAACTATCACAACATATAGACCAGTCACTACAGACAGAGAGTATATAACTATCACAACATATAGACCAGTCATCTACAGACAGAGAGGTATATAACTATCACAACATATAGACCAGTCATCTACAGACAGACAGAGACAGAGAGGTATATAACTATCACAACATATAGACCAGTCACCTACAGACAGAGAGGTATATAACTATCACAACATATAGACCAGTCACCTACAGACAGAGAGGTATATAACTATCACAACATATAGACCAGTCATCTACAGACAGAGAGGTATATAACTATCACAACATATAGACCAGTCATCTACAGACAGAGAGGTATATAACTATCACAACATATAGACCAGTCACCTACAGACAGAGAAGTATATAACTATCACAACATATAGACCAGTCATCATCTACAGACAGAGAGGTATATAACTATCACAACATATAGACCAGTCACCTACAGACAGAGAGGTATATAACTATCACAACATATAGACCAGTCACCTACAGACAGAGAGGTATATAACTATCACAACATATAGACCAGTCATCTACAGACAGAGAGGTATATAACTATCACAACATATAGACCAGTCATCTACAGACAGAGAGGTATATAACTATCACAACATATAGACCAGTCATCTACAGACAGAGAGGTATATAACTATCACAACATATAGACCAGTCATCTACAGACAGAGAGGTATATAACTATCACAACATATAGACCAGTCACCTACAGACAACATATAGACCAGTCATCTACAGACAGAGAGGTATATAACTATCACAACATATAGACCAGTCATCTACAGACAGAGAGGTATATAACTATCACAACATATAGACCAGTCATCTACAGACAGAGAGGTATATAACTATCACAACATATAGACCAGTCATCTACAGACAGAGAGGTATATAACTATCACAACATATAGACCAGTCATCTACAGACAGAGAGGTATATAACTATCACAACATATAGACCAGTCACCTACAGACAGAGAGGTATATAACATCACAACATATAGACAGTCATCTACAGACATATAGACCAGTCATCTACAGACAGAGAGGTATATTACTATCACAACATATAGACCAGTCACCTACAGACAGAGAGGTATATAACTATCACAACATATAGACCAGTCATCTACAGACAGAGAGGTATATAACTATCACAACATATAGACCAGTCATCTACAGACAGAGAGGTATATAACTATCACAACATATAGACCAGTCATCTACAGACAGAGAGGTATATAACTATCACAACATATAGACCAGTCATCTCTACAGACAGAGAGGTATATAACTATCACAACATATAGACCAGTCATCTACAGACAGAGAGGTATATAACTATCACAACATATAGACCAGTCACCTACAGACAGAGAGGTATATAACTATCACAACATATAGACCAGTCACCTACAGACAGAGAGGTATATAACTATCACAACATATAGACCAGTCATCTACAGACAGAGAGGTATATAACTATCACAACATATAGACCAGTCACCTACAGACAGAGAGGTATATAACTATCACAACATATAGACCAGTCATCTACAGACAGAGAGGTATATTACTATCACAACATATAGACCAGTCATCTACAGACAGACATCACAACATATAGACCAGTCACCTACAGACAGAGAGGTATATCATTATCACAACATATAGACCAGTCACATACAGACAGAGAGGTATATAACTATCACAACATATAGACCAGTCATCTACAGACAACATATAGACCAGTCATCTACAGACAGAGAGTTATATTACTATCACAACATATAGACCAGTCATCTACAGACAGAGAGGTATATAACTATCACAACATATAGACCAGTCACCTACAGACAGAGAGGTATATAACTATCACAACATATAGACCAGTCACCTACAGACAGAGAGGTATATAACTATCACAACATATAGACCAGTCATCTACAGACAGAGAGGTATATAACTATCACAACATATAGACCAGTCATCTACAGACAGAGAGGTATATAACTATCACAACATATAGACCAGTCATCTACAGACAGAGAGGTATATAACTATCACAACATATAGACCAGTCATCTACAGACAGAGAGGTATATAACTATCACAACATATAGACCAGTCATCTACAGACAGAGAGGTATATAACTATCACAACATATAGACCAGTCATCTACAGACAGAGAGGTATATAACTATCACAACATATAGACCAGTCACCTACAGACAGAGAGGTATATAACTATCACAACATATAGACCAGTCATCTACAGACAGAGAGGTATATAACTATCACAACATATAGACCAGTATACAGACCATATCATCTACAGACAGAGAGGTATATAACTATCACAACATATAGACCAGTCATCTACAGACAGAGAGGTATATAACTATCACAACATATAGACCAGTCATCTACAGACAGAGAGGTATATAACTATCACAACATATAGACCAGTCATCTACAGACAGAGAGGTATATAACTATCACAACATATAGACCAGTCACCTACAGACAGAGAGGTATATAACTATCACAACATATAGACCAGTCACCTACAGACAGAGAGGTATATAACTATCACAACATATAGACCAGTCATCTACAGACAGAGAGGTATATAACTATCACAACATATAGACCAGTCATCTACAGACAGAGAGGTATATAACTATCACAACATATAGACCAGTCACCTACAGACAGAGAGGTATATAACTATCACAACATATAGACCAGTCATCTACAGACAGAGAGGTATATAACTATCACAACATATAGACCAGTCATCTACAGACAGAGAGGTATATAACTATCACAACATATAGACCAGTCATCTACAGACAGAGAGGTATATAACTATCACAACATATAGACCAGTCATCTACAGACAGAGAGGTATATAACTATCACAACATATAGACCAGTCACCTACAGACAGAGAGGTATATAACTATCACAACATATAGACCAGTCATCTACAGACAGAGAGGTATATAACTATCACAACATATAGACCAGTCATCTACAGACAGAGAGGTATATCACTATCACAACATATAGACCAGTCACCTACAGACAGAGAAGTATATAACTATCACAACATATAGACCAGTCATCTACAGACAGAGAGGTATATAACTATCACAACATATAGACCAGTCACCTACAGACAGAGAGGTATATAACTATCACAACATATAGACCAGTCATCTACAGACAGAGAGGTATATAACTATCACAACATATAGACCAGTCACCTACAGACAGAGAGGTATATAACTATCACAACATATAGACCAGTCATCTACAGACAGAGAGGTATATACTATCACAACATATAGACCAGTCACACAGACAGAGAGGTATATAACTATCACAACATATAGACCAGTCATCTACAGACAGAGAGGTATATAACTATCACAACATATAGACCAGTCATCTACAGACAGAGAGGTATATAACTATCACAACATATAGACCAGTCATCTACAGACAGAGAGGTATATAACTATCACAACATATAGACCAGTCATCTACAGCAACATATAGACCAGTCATCTACAGACAGAGAGGTATATAACTATCACAACATATAGACCAGTCACCTACAGACAGAGAGGTATATAACTATCACAACATATAGACCAGTCATCTACAGACAGAGAGGTATATAACTATCACAACATATAGACCAGTCATCTACAGACAGAGAGGTATATAACTATCACAACATATAGACCAGTCACCTACAGACAGAGAGGTATATAACTATCACAACATATAGACCAGTCATCTACAGACAACATATAGACAGACAGACAGAGAGTATATAACTATCACAACATATAGACCAGTCACCTACAGACAGAGAAGTATATAACTATCACAACATATAGACCAGTCACCTACAGACAGAGAGGTATATAACTATCACAACATATAGACCAGTCACCTACAGACAGAGAGGTATATAACTATCACAACATATAGACCAGTCACCTACAGACAGAGAGGTATATAACTATCACAACATATAGACCAGTCACCTACAGACAGAGAGGTATATAACTATCACAACATATAGACCAGTCATCTACAGACAGAGAGGTATATAACTATCACAACATATAGACCAGTCACCTACAGACAGAGAGGTATATAACTATCACAACATATAGACCAGTCATCTACAGACAGAGAGGTATATAACTATCACAACATATAGACCAGTCATCTACAGACAACATATAGACCAGTCATCTACAGACAGAGGTATATCACTATCACAACATATAGACCAGTCATCTACAGACAGAGAGGTATATAACTATCACAACATATAGACCAGTCACCTACAGACAGAGAGGTATATAACTATCACAACATATAGACCAGTCATCTACAGACAGAGAGGTATATAACTATCACAACATATAGACCAGTCATCTACAGACAACATATAGACAGACACAGAGAGGTATATAACTATCACAACATATAGACCAGTCATCTACAGACAGAGAGGTATATAACTATCACAACATATAGACCAGTCATCTACAGACAGAGAGGTATATAACTATCACAACATATAGACCAGTCATCTACAGACAGAGAGGTATATAACTATCACAACATATAGACCAGTCATCTACAGACAGAGAGGTATATAACTATCACAACATATAGACCAGTCATCTACAGACAGAGAGGTATATTACTATCACAACATATAGACCAGTCATCTACAGACAGAGAGGTATATAACTATCACAACATATAGACCAGTCATCTACAGACAGAGAGGTATATAACTATCACAACATATAGACCAGTCATCTACAGAGAGAGAGAGGTGTATAACTATCACAACATATAGACCAGTCATCTACAGACAGAGAGGTATATATCACTATAGACCACAACAGACAACATATAGACCAGTCATCTACAGACAGAGAGGTATATAACTATCACAACATATAGACCAGTCATCTACAGACAACATATAGACCAGTCATCTACAGACAGAGAGGTATATAACTATCACAACATATAGACCAGTCACCTACAGACAGAGAGGTATATAACTATCACAACATATAGACCAGTCATCTACAGACAGAGAGGTATATAACTATCACAACATATAGACCAGTCACCTACAGACAGAGAGGTATATAACTATCACAACATATAGACCAGTCACCTACAGACAGAGAGGTATATAACTATCACAACATATAGACCAGTCATCTACAGACAGAGAAGTATATAACTATCACAACATATAGACCAGTCATCTACAGGCAGAGAGGTATATAACTATCACAACATATAGACCAGTCATCTACAGGCAGAGAGGTATATAACTATCACAACATATAGACCAGTCATCTACAGACAGAGAGGTATATAACTATCACAACATATAGACCAGTCATCTACAGACAGAGAGGTATATAACTATCACAACATATAGACCAGTCACCTACAGACAGAGAGGTATATAACTATCACAACATATAGACCAGTCATCTACAGACAACATATAGGTATATCTACTACAACATATAGACCAGTCATCTACAGACAGAGAGGTATATAACTATCACAACATATAGACCAGTCATCTACAGACAGAGAGGTATATAACTATCACAACATATAGACCAGTCATCTACAGACAGAGAGGTATATAACTATCACAACATATAGACCAGTCATCTACAGACAGAGAGGTATATAACTATCACAACATATAGACCAGTCACCTACAGACAGAGAGGTATATAACTATCACAACATATAGACCAGTCACCTACAGACAGAGAGGTATATAACTATCACAACATATAGACCAGTCATCTACAGACAGAGAGGTATATAACTATCACAACATATAGACCAGTCATCTACAGACAACATATAGACCAGTCACCTACAGACAGAGAGGTATATAACTATCACAACATATAGACCAGTCATCTACAGACAGAGAGGTATATAACTATCATAGATCAACATATAGACCAGTCATCTACAGACAGAGAGGTATATAACTATCACAACATATAGACCAGTCATCTACAGACAGAGAGGTATATAACTATCACAACATATAGACCAGTCATCTACAGACAGAGAGGTATATAACTATCACAACATATAGACCAGTCATCTACAGACAGAGAGGTATATAACTATCACAACATATAGACCAGTCATCTACAGACAGAGAGGTATATAACTATCACAACATATAGACCAGTCATCTACAGACAGAGAGGTATATAACTATCACAACATATAGACCAGTCATCTATACAGACAGAGAGAGTATATAACTATCACAACATATAGACCAGTCATCTACAGACAGAGAGGTATATAACTATCACAACATATAGACCAGTCATCTACAGACAGAGAGGTATATAACTATCACAACATATAGACCAGTCATCTACAGAGAGAGGTATATAACTATCACAACATATAGACCAGTCATCTACAGACAGAGGTATATAACTATCACAACATATAGACCAGTCATCTACAGACAGAGAGGTATATACTATCACAACATATAGACCAGTCATCTACAGACAGAGAGGTATATAACTATCACAACATATAGACCAGTCATCTACAGACAGAGAAGTATATAACTATCACAACATATAGACCAGTCATCTACAGACAGAGAGGTATATAACTATCACAACATATAGACCAGTCATCTACAGTCATCTACAGACAGAGAGTATATAACTATCACAACATATAGACCAGTCATCTACAGACAGAGAGGTATATAACTATCACAACATATAGACCAGTCATCTACAGACAGAGAGGTATATATAACTATCACAACATATAGACCAGTCATCTACAGACAGAGAGGTATATAACTATCACAACATATAGACCAGTCATCTACAGACAACATACAGACAGAGAGGTATATAACTATCACAACATATAGACCAGTCATCTACAGACAGAGAGGTATATTAACTATCACAACATATAGACAGTCATCTACAGACAGAGAGGTATATAACTATCACAACATATAGACCAGTCATCTACAGACAGAGAGGTATATAACTATCACAACATATAGACCAGTCATCTACAGACAGAGAGGTATATAACTATCACAACATATAGACCAGTCATCTACAGACAGATATATACCAGTCATCTACAACATATAGACCAGTCATCTACAGACAGAGAGGTATATAACTATCACAACATATAGACCAGTCATCTACAGACAGAGAGGTATATAACTATCACAACATTTAGACCAGTCATCCTACAGACAACATATAGACCAGTCATCTACAGACAGAGAGGTATATTACTATCACAACATATAGACCAGTCATCTACAGACAGAGAGGTATATAACTATCACAACATATAGACCAGTCATCTACAGACAGAGAGGTATATAACTATCACAACATATCATCTACAGACAGAGAGTATATTACATCACAACATATAGACCAGTCATCTACAGACAGAGAGGTATATAACTATCACAACATATAGACCAGTCATCTACAGACAGAGAGGTATATAACTATCACAACATATCAGTCAACATATAGACCAGTCATCTACAGACAGAGAGGTATATAACTATCACAACATATAGACCAGTCACCTACAGACAGATAGATATAACTATCACAACATATAGACCAGTCATCAACAGACAGAGAGGTATATAACTATCACAACATATAGACCAGTCACCTACAGACAGAGAGGTATATAACTATCACAACATATAGACCAGTCACCTACAGACAGAGAGGTATATAACTATCACAACATATAGACCAGTCATCTACAGACAGAGAGGTATATAACTATCACAACATATAGACCAGTCATCTACAGACAGAGAGGTATATTACTATCACAACATATAGACCAGTCATCTACAGACAGAGAGGTATATAACTATCACAACATATAGACCAGTCATCTACAGACAGAGAAGTATATAACTATCACAACATATAGACCAGTCATCTACAGACAACATATAGACCAGTCATCTACAGACAGAGAGGTATATCACTATCACAACATATAGACCAGTCACCTACAGACAGAGAGTATATAACTATCACAACATATAGACCAGTCACCTACAGACAGAGAAGTATATAACTATCACAACATATAGATCAGTCATCTACAGACAACATATAGACCAGTCATCTACAGACAGAGAGGTATATCACTATCACAACATATAGACCAGTCACCTACAGACAGAGAGGTATATAACTATCACAACATATAGACCAGTCACCTACAGACAGAGAGGTATATAACTATCACAACATATAGACCAGTCATCTACAGACAGAGAGGTATATAACTATCACAACATATAGACCAGTCACCTACAGACAGAGAGGTATATAACTATCACAACATATAGACCAGTCATCTACAGACAGAGAGGTATATAACTATCACAACATATAGACCAGTCATCTACAGACAGAGAGGTATATAACTATCACAACATATAGACCAGTCATCTACAGACAGAGAGGTATATAACTATCACAACATATAGACCAGTCATCTACAGACAGAGAGGTATATAACTATCACAACATATAGACCAGTCATCTACAGACAGAGAGGTATATAACTATCACAACATATAGACCAGTCATCTACAGACAACATATAGACCAGTCATCTACAGACAGAGGTATATCACTATGACAACATATAGACCAGTCACCTACAGACAGAGAGGTATATAACTATCACAACATATAGACCAGTCATCTACAGACAGAGAGGTATATAACTATCACAACATATAGACCAGTCATCTACAGACAGAGAGGTATATAACTATCACAACATATAGACCAGTCATCTACAGACAGAGAGGTATATAACTATCACAACATATAGACCAGTCACCTACAGACAGAGAGGTATATAACTATCACAACATATAGACCAGTCATCTACAGACAGAGAGGTATATAACTATCACAACATATAGACCAGTCATCTACAGACAGAGAGGTATATAACTATCACAACATATAGACCAGTCATCTACAGACAGAGAGGTATATAACTATCACAACATATAGACCAGTCATCTACAGACAGAGAGGTATATCACTATGACAACATATAGACCAGTCATCTACAGACAGAGAGTATATAACTATCACAACATATAGACCAGTCACCTACAGACAGAGAGGTATATAACTATCACAACATATAGACCAGTCACCTACAGACAGAGAGGTATATAACTATCACAACATATAGACCAGTCATCTACAGACAGAGAGGTATATAACTATCACAACATATAGACCAGTCACCTACAGACAGAGAAGTATATAACTATCACAACATATAGACCAGTCACCTACAGACAGAGAAGTATATAACTATCACAACATATAGACCAGTCATCTACAGACAGAGAGGTATATAACTATCACAACATATAGACCAGTCATCTACAGACAGAGAGGTATATAACTATCACAACATATAGACCAGTCACCTACAGACAGAGAGGTATATAACTATCACAACATATAGACCAGTCATCTACAGACAGAGAGGTATATAACTATCACAACATATAGACCAGTCATCTACAGACAACATATAGACCAGTCACCTACAGACAGAGAGGTATATAACTATCACAACATATAGACCAGTCATCTACAGACAGAGAGGTATATAACTATCACAACATATAGACCAGTCATCTACAGACAGACCAGATCTACAGACAGTATATAACTATCACAACATATAGACCAGTCACCTACAGACAGAGAGGTATATAACTATCACAACATATAGACCAGTCACCTACAGACAGAGAGGTATATAACTATCACAACATGTAGACCAGTCATCTACAGAGAGAGGTATATAACTATCACAACATATAGACCAGTCATCTACAGACAGAGAGGTATATAACTATCACAACATATAGATCAGTCATCATATAGACCAGTCATCTACAGACAGAGAGGTATATTACTATCACAACATATAGACCAGTCACCTACAGACAGAGAGGTATATAACTATCACAACATATAGACCAGTCACCTACAGACAGAGAGGTATATAACTATCACAACATATAGACCAGTCATCTACAGACAGAGAGGTATATTACTATCACAACATATAGACCAGTCATCTACAGACAGAGAGGTATATAACTATCACAACATATAGACCAGTCATCTACAGACAGAGAGGTATATAACTATCACAACATATAGACCAGTCATCTACAGACAGAGAGGTATATAACTATCACAACATATAGACCAGTCATCTACAGACAGAGAGGTATATAACTATCACAACATATAGACCAGTCATCTACAGGCAGAGAGGTATATAACTATCACAACATATAGACCAGTCACCTACAGACAGAGAGGTATATAACTATCACAACATATAGACCAGTCATCTACAGACAGAGAGGTATATAACTATCACAACATATAGACCAGTCATCTACAGACAGAGAGGTATATAACTATCACAACATATAGACCAGTCATCTACAGACAGAGAGGTATATAACTATCACAACATATAGACCAGTCATCTACAGACAGAGAGGTATATAACTATCACAACATATAGACCAGTCATCTACAGACAGAGAGGTATATAACTATCACAACATATAGACCAGTCATCTACAGACAGAGAGGTATATAACTATCACAACATATAGACCAGTCACCTACAGACAGAGAGGTATATAACTATCACAACATATAGATCAGTCATCTACAGACAACATATAGACCAGTCATCTACAGACAGAGAAGTATATAACTATCACAACATATAGACCAGTCACCTACAGACAGAGAGGTATATAACTATCACAACATATAGACCAGTCATCTACAGACAGAGAGGTATATAACTATCACAACATATAGACCAGTCATCTACAGACAGAGAGGTATATAACTATCACAACATATAGACCAGTCATCTACAGACAGAGAGGTATATAACTATCACAACATATAGACCAGTCATCTACAGACAGAGAGGTATATAACTATCACAACATATAGACCAGTCATCTACAGACAGAGAGGTATATAACTATCACAACATATAGACCAGTCATCTACAGAGAGAGAGGTATATAACTATCACAACATATAGACCAGTCATCTACAGACAGAGAGGTATATAACTATCACAACATATAGACCAGTCACCTACAGACAGAGAGGTATATAACTATCACAACATATAGACCAGTCATCTACAGACAGAGACCAGTATATAACTATCACAACATATAGACCAGTCACCTACAGACAGAGAGGTATATAACTATCACAACATATAGACCAGTCATCTACAGACAGAGAGGTATATAACTATCACAACATATAGACCAGTCATCTACAGACAGAGAGGTATATAACTATCACAACATATAGACCAGTCATCTACAGACAGAGAGGTATATAACTATCACAACATATAGACCAGTCATCTACAGACAGAGAGGTATATAACTATCACAACATATAGACCAGTCATCTACAGACAGAGAGGTATATAACTATCACAACATATAGATCAGTCATCTACAGACAACATATAGACCAGTCATCTACAGACAGAGAAGTATATAACTATCACAACATATAGACCAGTCACCTACAGACAGAGAGGTATATAACTATCACAACATATAGACCAGTCACCTACAGACAGAGAGGTATATAACTATCACAACATATAGACCAGTCATCTACAGACAGAGAGGTATATAACTATCACAACATATAGACCAGTCATCTACAGACAGAGAGGTATATAACTATCACAACATATAGACCAGTCATCTACAGACAGAGAGGTATATAACTATCACAACATATAGACCAGTCATCTACAGACAGAGAGGTATATAACTATCACAACATATAGACCAGTCATCTACAGACAGAGAGGTATATAACTATCACAACATATAGACCAGTCATCTACAGACAGAGAGGTATATTACTATCACAACATATAGACCAGTCATCTACAGACAGAGAGGTATATTACTATCACAACATATAGACCAGTCACCTACAGACAGAGAGGTATATTACTATCACAACATATAGACCAGTCATCTACAGAGAGAGAGGTATATAACTATCACAACATACAACATCATCTACAGACAACATATAGTCATCTACAGACAGAGAGGTATATCACTATCACAACATATAGACCAGTCATCTACAGACAGAGAGGTATATAACTATCACAACATATAGACCAGTCATCTACAGACAGAGAGGTATATCACTATCACAACATATAGACCAGTCACCTACAGACAGAGAAGTATATAACTATCACAACATATAGACCAGTCAACTACAGACAGAGAGGTATATAACTATCACAACATATAGACCAGTCATCTACAGACAGAGAGGTATATAACTATGACAACATATAGACCAGTCACCTACAGAGAGAGAGGTATATAACTATCACAACATATAGACCGGTCATCTACAGACAGAGAGGTATATCACTATGACAACATATAGACCAGTCATCTACAGACAGAGAAGTATATAACTATCACAACATATAGACCAGTCACCTACAGACAGAGAGGTATATAACTATCACAACATATAGACCAGTCATCTACAGACAGAGAGGTATATAACTATCACAACATATAGACCAGTCATCTACAGACAGAGAGGTATATAACTATCACAACATATAGACCAGTCACCTACAGACAGAGAAGTATATAACTATCACAACATATAGACCAGTCACCTACAGACAGAGAGGTATATAACTATCACAACATATAGACCAGTCACTACAGACAGAGAGGTATATAACTATCACAACATATAGACCAGTCACCTACAGACAGAGAGGTATATAACTATCACAACATATAGACCAGTCACCTACAGACAGAGAGGTATATAACTATCACAACATATAGACCAGTCATCTACAGACAGAGAGGTATATAACTATCACAACATATAGACCAGTCATCTACAGACAACATATAGACCAGTCATCTACAGACAGAGAGTATATTACTATCACAACATATAGACCAGTCATCTACAGACAGAGAGGTATATTACTATCACAACATATAGATCAGTCATCTACAGACAACATATAGACCAGTCATCTACAGACAGAGAGGTATATAACTATCACAACATATAGACCAGTCACCTACAGACAGAGAGGTATATAACTATCACAACATATAGACCAGTCACCTACAGACAGAGAGGTATATAACTATCACAACATATAGACCAGTCATCTACAGACAGAGAGGTATATAACTATCACAACATATAGACCAGTCATCTACAGACAGAGAGGTATATAACTATCACAACATATAGACCAGTCATCTACAGACAGAGAGGTATATAACTATCACAACATATAGACCAGTCACCTACAGACAGAGAGGTATATAACTATCACAACATATAGACCAGTCACCTACAGACAGAGAAGTATATAACTATCACAACATATAGACCAGTCATCTACAGAGATAGAGGTATATAACTATCACAGCATATAGACCAGTCATCTACAGGCAGAGAGGTATATAACTATCACAACATATAGACCAGTCATCTACAGGCAGAGAGGTATATAACTATCACAACATATAGACCAGTCATCTACAGACAGAGAGGTATATAACTATCACAACATATAGACCAGTCATCTACAGAGAGAGAGGTATATAACTATCACAACATATAGACCAGTCATCTACAGACAGAGAGGTATATAACTATCACAACATATAGACCAGTCACCTACAGACAGAGAGGTATATAACTATCACAACATATAGACCAGTCATCTACAGACAGAGAGGTATATAACTATCACAACATATAGACCAGTCATCTACAGACAGAGAGGTATATAACTATCACAACATATAGACCAGTCATCTACAGACAGAGAGGTATATAACTATCACAACATATAGACCAGTCATCTACAGACAGAGAGGTATATAACTATCACAACATATAGACCAGTCATCTACAGACAGAGAGGTATATAACTATCACAACATATAGACCAGTCATCTACAGACAGAGAGGTATATAACTATCACAACATATAGACCAGTCACCTACAGACAGAGAGGTATATAACTATCACAACATATAGACCAGTCATCTACAACAACATATAGACCAGTCATCTACAGACAGAGAAGTATATAACTATCACAACATATAGACCAGTCACCTACAGACAGAGAGGTATATAACTATCACAACATATAGACCAGTCATCTACAGACAGAGAGGTATATAACTATCACAACATATAGACCAGTCATCTACAGACAGAGAAGTATATAACTATCACAACATATAGACCAGTCATCTACAGACAGAGAGGTATATAACTATCACAACATATAGACCAGTCATCTACAGACAGAGAGGTATATAACTATCACAACATATAGACCAGTCATCTACAGACAGAGAGGTATATAACTATCACAACATATAGACCAGTCATCTACAGACAGAGAGGTATATAACTATCACAACATATAGACCAGTCATCTACAGACAGAGAGGTATATAACTATCACAACATATAGACCAGTCACCTACAGACAGAGAGGTATATAACTATCACAACATATAGACCAGTCATCTATAGACAACATATAGACCAGTCATCTACAGACAGAGAAGTATATAACTATCACAACTTATAGACCAGTCCTCTTCAGGCAGAGAGGTATATAACTATCACAACATATAGACCAGTCATCTACAGCCAGAGAGGTATATAACTATCACAACATATATACCAGTCATCTAAAGGCAGAGAGGTATATAACTATCGCAACATATAGACCAGTCATCTACAGACAGAGAGGTATATAACTATCACAACATATAGACCAGTCATCTACAGACAGAGAGGTATATAACTATCACAACATATAGACCAGTCATCTACAGACAGAGAGGTATATAACTATCACAACATATAGACAGTCATCTACAGACAACATATAGACCAGTCATCTACAGACAGAGGTATATAACTATCACAACATATAGACCAGTCACCTACAGACAGAGAGGTATATAACTATCACAACATATAGACCAGTCACCTACAGACAGAGAGGTATATAACTATCACAACATATAGACCAGTCACTACAGAGAGAGGTATATAACTATCACAACATATAGACCAGTCATCTACAGACAGAGAGGTATATAACTATCACAACATATAGACCAGTCATCTACAGACAGAGAGGTATATAACTATCACAACATATAGACCAGTCATCTACAGACAGAGAGGTATATAACTATCACAACATATAGACCAGTCATCTACAGACAGAGAGGTATATAACTATCACAACATATAGACCAGTCATCTACAGACAGAGAGGTATATAACTATCACAACATATAGACCAGTCATCTACAGACAGAGAGGTATATAACTATCACAACATATAGACCAGTCACCTACAGACAGAGAGTATATAACTATCACAACATATAGACCAGTCACTACAGACAGAGAGGTATATAACTATCACAACATATAGACCAGTCATCTACAGACAGACATCTACAGACAGAGGTATATAACTATCACAACATATAGACCAGTCACCTACAGACAGAGAGTATATAACTATCACAACATATAGACCAGTCATCTACAGACAGAGAGGTATATAACTATCACAACATATAGACCAGTCATCTACAGACAGAGAGGTATATAACTATCACAACATATAGACCAGTCACCTACAGACAGAGAGGTATATAACTATCACAACATATAGACCAGTCACCTACAGACAGAGAAGTATATAACTATCACAACATATAGACCAGTCACCTACAGACAGAGAGGTATATAACTATCACAACATATAGACCAGTCATCTACAGACAGAGAGGTATATAACTATCACAACATATAGACCAGTCATCAGTCAGTCATCTACAGACAGAGAGGTATATAACATCACAACATATAGACCAGTCATCTACAGACAGAGAGGTATATAACTATCACAACATATAGACCAGTCATCTACAGAGAGAGAGGTATATAACTATCACAACATATAGACCAGTCATCTACAGGCAGAGAGGTATATAACTATCACAACATATAGACCAGTCACCTACAGACAGAGAGGTATATAACTATCACAACATATAGACCAGTCATCTACAGACAGAGGTATATAACTATCACAACATATAGACCAGTCATCTACAGACAGAGAGGTATATAACTATCACAACATATAGACCAGTCATCTACAGACAACATATAGACCAGTCATCTACAGACAGAGAAGTATATAACTATCACAACATATAGACCAGTCACCTACAGACAGAGAGGTATATAACTATCACAACATATAGACCAGTCACCTACAGACAGAGAGGTATATAACTATCACAACATATAGACCAGTCATCTACAGACAGAGAGGTATATAACTATCACAACATATAGACCAGTCATCTACAGACAGAGAGGTATATAACTATCACAACATATAGACCAGTCATCTACAGACAGAGAGGTATATAACTATCACAACATATAGACCAGTCATCTACAGACAGAGAGGTATATAACTATCACAACATATAGACCAGTCATCTACAGACAGAGAGGTATATAACTATCACAACATATAGACCAGTCATCTACAGACAGAGAGGTATATAACTATCACAACATATAGACCAGTCATCTACAGACAGAGAGGTATATAACTATCACAACATATAGACCAGTCACCTACAGACAGAGAGGTATATAACTATCACAACATATAGACCAGTCATCTACAGACAGAGAGGTATATCACTATGACAACATATAGACCAGTCATCTACAGACAGAGAGGTATATAACTATCACAACATATAGACCAGTCACCTACAGACAGAGAGGTATATAACTATCACAACATATAGACCAGTCACCTACAGACAGAGAAGTATATAACTATCACAACATATAGACCAGTCATCTACAGACAGAGAGGTATATAACTATCACAACATATAGACCAGTCACCTACAGACAGAGAGGTATATAACTATCACAACATATAGACCAGTCACCTACAGACAGAGAAGTATATAACTATCACAACATATAGACCAGTCACCTACAGACAGAGAGGTATATAACTATCACAACATATAGACCAGTCATCTACAGACAGAGAGGTATATCACTATGACAACATATAGACCAGTCACCTACAGACAGAGAAGTATATAACTATCACAACATATAGACCAGTCACCTACAGACAGAGAGGTATATAACTATCACAACATATAGACCAGTCACCTACAGACAGAGAGTATATAACTATCACAACATATAGACCAGTCATCTACAGACAGAGAGGTATATAACTATCACAACATATAGACCAGTCACCTACAGACAGAGAAGTATATAACTATCACAACATATAGACCAGTCACCTACAGACAGAGAGGTATATAACTATCACAACATATAGACCAGTCATCTACAGACAGAGAGGTATATAACTATCACAACATATAGACCAGTCACCTACAGACAGAGGTATATAATTATCACAACATATAGACCAGTCACCTACAGACAGAGAAGTATATAACTATCACAACATATAGACCAGTCATCTACAGGCAGAGAGGTATATAACTACCACAACATATAGACCAGTCATCTACAGACAACATATACAGACAGAGAGTATATAACTATCACAACATATAGACCAGTCATCTACAGACAGAGAGGTATATAACTATCACAACATATAGACCAGTCATCTACAGACAGAGAGGTATATAACTATCACAACATATAGACCAGTCATCTACAGACAGACAGTCACCTACAGAGAGAGGTATATAACTATCACAACATATAGACCAGTCATCTACAGACAGAGAGGTATATAACTATCACAACATATAGACCAGTCATCTACAGACAGAGAGGTATATCACTATCACAACATATAGACCAGTCACCTACAGACAGAGAGGTATATAACTATCACAACATATAGACCAGTCACCTACAGACAGAGAGGTATATAACTATCACAACATATAGACCAGTCACCTACAGACAGAGGTATATAACTATCACAACATATAGACCAGTCACCTACAGACAGAGAAGTATATAACTATCACAACATATAGACCAGTCATCTACAGACAGAGAGGTATATAACTATCACAACATATAGACCAGTCATCTACAGACAGAGAGGTATATAACTATCACAACATATAGACCAGTCATCTACAGGCAGAGAGGTATATAACTATCACAACATATAGACCAGTCATCTACAGACAGAGAGGTATATAACTATCACAACATATAGACCAGTCATCTACAGACAGAGAGGTATATAACTATCACAACATATAGACCAGTCATCTACAGACAGAGAGGTATATAACTATCACAACATATAGACCAGTCATCTACAGACAGAGAGGTATATAACTATCACAACATATAGACCAGTCATCTACAGACAGAGAGGTATATAACTATCACAACATATAGACCAGTCATCTACAGGCAGAGAGGTATATAACTATCACAACATATAGACCAGTCATCTACAGACAGTCATCTACAGACAGAGAGGTATATCACTATGACAACATATAGACCAGTCACCTACAGACAGAGAAGTATATAACTATCACAACATATAGACCAGTCATCTACAGACAGAGAGGTATATAACTATCACAACATATAGACCAGTCATCTACAGACAGAGAGGTATATAACTATCACAACATATAGACCAGTCATCTACAGACAGAGAGGTATATCACTATGACAACATATAGACCAGTCACCTACAGACAGAGAAGTATATAACTATCACAACATATCAGTCACCTACAGACAGAGAGGTATATAACTATCACAACATATAGACCAGTCACCTACAGACAGAGAAGTATATAACTATCACAACATATAGACCAGTCACCTACAGACAGAGAAGTATATAACTATCACAACATATAGACCAGTCATCTACAGACAGAGAGGTATATAACTATCACAACATATAGACCAGTCATCTACAGACAGAGAGGTATATAACTATCACAACATATAGACCAGTCACCTACAGACAGAGAGGTATATAACTATCACAACATATAGACCAGTCATCTACAGATAGAGAGGTATATAACATCAACATATAGACCAGTCATCTACAGACAACATATAGACCAGTCACCTACAGACAGAGAGTATATAACTATCACAACATATAGACCAGTCATCTACAGACAGAGAGGTATATAACTATCACAACATATAGACCAGTCATCTACAGACAGAGAGTCATATATATACTATCACAACATATAGACCAGTCACCTACAGACAGAGAGGTATATAACTATCACAACATATAGACCAGTCACCTACAGACAGAGAGTATATAACTATCACAACATATAGATCTGTCATCTACAGACAACATATAGTGGGGGCATCTACAGACAGAGAGGTATATCACTATCACAACATATAGACCAGTCACCTACAGACAGAGAGGTATATAACTATCACAACATATAGACCAGTCACCTACAGACAGAGAGGTATATAACTATCACAACATATAGACCAGTCATCTACAGACAGAGAGGTATATCACTATCACAACATATAGACCAGTCACCTACAGACAGAGAAGTATATAACTATCACAACATATAGACCAGTCATCTACAGACAGAGAGGTATATAACTATCACAACATATAGACCAGTCATCTACAGACAGAGAGGTATATAACTATCACAACATATAGACCAGTCATCTACAGACAGAGAGGTATATAACTATCACAACATATAGACCAGTCATCTACAGACAGAGAGGTATATAACTATCACAACATATAGACCAGTCATCTACAGGCAGAGAGGTATATAACTATCACAACATATAGACCAGTCATCTACAGAGAGAGAGAGGTGTATAACTATCACAACATATAGACCAGTCACCTACAGACAGAGAGGTATATAACTATCACAACATATAGACCAGTCACCTACAGACAGAGAGGTATATAACTATCACAACATATAGACCAGTCATCTACAGACAGAGAGGTATATAACTATCACAACATATAGACCAGTCACCTACAGACAGAGAGGTATATAACTATCACAACATATAGACCAGTCATCTA